>NC_081575.1:99013611-99130812 GCF_022355385.1 Mustela nigripes
TGGATGGATGGATGAATGGATGGATGTGTGGATGGATGGATGGATGGATGGATGGATGTGTGGATGGATGGATGGATGGATGGATGTGTGGATGGATGGATGGATGGATGGATGGATGGATGTGTGGATGGATGGATGGATGGATGGATGGATGGATGGATGGATGTGTGGATGGATGGATGAATGGATGGATCAATGGATGAACTACCTACGCCTTGATAACTGAGTTCTTTCTGCAGGATTAAATTCATTTTGTACTATATCTTCACAAGCATGCTTTTGTAATTTATAGGAACAGAAAAAGTCTGGAAGTTTATACCCTCTGACCAACATCACCCCACTTTTCCTTCCTCCAAATCCCTAGCAACCACCACTCTATTCTCTGCTTTTGTAAATTCGCCTATTTTAGATTCCATATATAATTGAGGTCATGCAGTATTTGTGTCAAACTTACTTCAATTAGTATAGTGTTTGTCACTTTCATCCACATTGCTGTAAATGTCAGTATTTCCGTTTTCTTAGAGGTTGAATAATATTCATGTGCATGTATTTCAAAATTTTTTAGTTTTTTAAAATTCTAATAAAATGAAAATACAGTGTTATGTGTGGATGTTTTCCTTATCCATTCATCCACTGATACATATTTAGATTGTGTTGATGTCTTGACTATTATGGATAATGCTGTAATGAACTTGGGAGTGCATATTTGAGATACCAATTTCAATTCTTTTGGATATATACCTAGAAGAGGGATGACTGGATCATACGTTAGTTCTATTTTTAATTTTTTTTAATAAACCTCCATATTGTCTTCTGTAGCGACTGCCCCATTTTACATTCCTATCAATAGTCTAAAAGGATTCCAATTTCTCTTTATCTTGGCCAAAACTTGTTATCTCTCTCTTTTTTTTTCAATAATAGCCACCCTTAAATGTATGAGACAATATTTCATTGCACTCTTGATTTGCACTTCCCTTAAGATTAGTGATGCTGAACATTCATTCATACATTTGTTTGACCCTTTGTGCTCTTCTTGAAAAAAATTATTATTTCTGAGGTCTAAACCTCTTGAAACTACACGACTTCAGTTATGTTACCTATTAACACTTACACTTTTAGGAAAAGGAATCTGCCTAGTATTTATTAGAACAATCTTGAATAAGTAGGTCAACCACATCATCACTCATCTTAAAAATATTAGTTTTGAAAAGGAACACATGGCTGCTGTTTTTTACCTTTTTTGGCTGTTAACACTTCTACGTATTAAACCAGCCATGGATAATGGGTACATCATATAAGTACAAGTTAGCAAAGCTAGCATGTGAGGATCGTGGAAACCAGTACCAATACATCACAGTCCCATTTAGTTTGCCACAATAAGCATCTCTTTCTCATGCCTGTGTTTAACTCAATAGAATTCTTTTATTTTTATAAATGTGGGGGGTTGTACCATTGATTTTGAGGAAGTGCTGTCATAAAGTTAGTTAAGAAGGATTTTGTGATTGGTGTTTTATCTCCAGATAAACAAGTCTGTCTTCTGAAATGTCATATTTAATTGCTTTAGATTTTCCCCTTTGTTTTTCTTGCTGCTTCACAAATATTTCTGCAGTTCTAAGAAAAATCAATTACAATAGCCTCTAAGGTTTTCTCTTTTTGCTTTCACTAGGGAAATGTTGATTGTTTACGATTTCAAAAAGTAGGTTCAACATTGATCTTCAAACCTTAATATAGTTATTTGTATTGATAAAAAAGTAAATGTAAAGCAATTCCAGGAGCCATAGAATACTTTTGCCACAAGGAATTCTTTTAACGAGAGATGGAGACCCAAGTGTAGAATGCATATGCATGATAATAATTACTAGGGATGCTTAGTTCCAGTGTATAATGCTTTCTTTGAAAAACCCGACTTCTCAATGGCCATCTTTGAACTTCAATGTGCTAAGCAGGTTGGGCAATGTATAATATGTAATAAGCTAAGAAAGACGTTGGCTACCATTAATGAGCAAACCAGAGTAAACGACTGACTACAATTAGACAAAAACCTGGCAAATAAAAGTAGTCATGTTTAATTCTGCTCCTTAAAAATTTTCCAGTCTTTAGTTTTAGGCAATTTGCAGGAAATGCAAATTCAGAGAACATAGGAATTATATTAGTTCTCCACACTTTCACTTCAAGAGCTAGAAAGAACTCAGCACAGTGTTTATATCCATAGGGCCTTGATCAGTAAATTGATGACACAGGAAGTCATTTCATATTATTTTCTTTGAGATGGCCTGCCAAATCACAATTTCAAGTGATACTTTCTCTACCAGTTGAAAATACAGAAGGGTTTTTTGCTCTGATTGTAGTTTGTTTTTTTATTATGAGCTCCATTCTGCCGTTCACCCATTATTAGTGCATGATGGGTACTATTACATCGTTGATATGTGTGCACACATTTTCAGCAAGGACCAGCTCATAGACAGCAACCTGACACACCAATTCTATTAGGGTATTAATTTGTTGTTGGTTGGTATCTGCAAGATAGGAGAATAAAGAGCAGATACGTCTGGAGAGATATTAGTACACTGCCTCCTTATATCATATATTCTTTTTTTTAAGATTTTATTTATTTATTTGACAGAGAGAAATCACAAGTAGGCAGAGAGGCAGGCAGAGAGAGAGAGAGGAAAGCAGGCTCCCTGCTGAGCAGAGAGCCCGATGCGGGACTCGATCCCAGGACCCTGAGATCATGACCTGAGCCGAAGGCAGCGGCTTAACTCACTGAGCCACCCAGGTGCCCCATTATATCATATATTAAAAGAGATATATTATATATTATGCAAAGACCTTATCTATAAGATATTTGCGGAGTACAAGTATTAAACATATTAAGAGAGAATGTTTACTGGTTGTTTGTTGAATGCAGTGTCTGCTGAGTACTTTCATAAATGCCAAGCAACTCAGGCCTCGTGTTAAACCTAACAGATAGTTAATAACCGAATGTTTAAATATTCTATCAAAATAAAATTAAAATGCAGGTAAACAAATATATTTTAATCACACATCATGAGGATTTTTCACGAAGTAAACACAACTGTGAATATAGCAGCCAGATCAAGAAAGAGAATGTGTGCAGCACTATAGAGACAAGCCTCCAGCTTCTTTTCCATCACAAACCCTCCCTCTTGAGAGTAACTGATACCCTTCCTTCCAACAGTGCACATTAGTTTGGCCAGTTTTAGTATTTTACATAAATAGAATCATAGGATATGTGCCCTCTGTTTGTCCTCTTTACTCGACACCATGCCTGTGAGATTCATCCATGGTACTGAGTGCAGCTGTAAAGAGTTTGCTCTCATTGCTATACAGTTTTCCATTTTATGAACATGCCATGAGGCAGAGATAAGATTTCAGTATAAATCTAATTATGAAATCCATTCTCTACGTAATTTAGACTCTGACAATAGAAGAAATGTAACAGGCATTAAGCATTTGCCAGTTGGAGGAGAATGCTCCCCACATGGCATTTTCTAAAGCCTCAGCCGTTTTTGCCTTCTCTTTTAAATGTAGCAAGTAATGAATCAATATGACAATTAATCAATAAAAGAGACACAGAAAAATGGGGGGGTAGTGTTTAATTTTTAGGACAAATACTTTATATAACCTAGTTTACACTAAAAATGAGGAACTGTTATACAAAGATAGAGCTCTGGTACACACTTTGAACTCTGTGCCAATGGCAATGTGTTTATGTATATATACCTATATTTTTCAGGTAATATATCTCAATTACCACAATCCACTTCCAAGTCATATCTACCTACAGTAGATAAATTAACAGTTTTCCTCATTACTTGCATATGCAAAGCTCTTTATTGGCTGACTGATTAAACTGATAATAAAGCAATGGAAAGTGGCCAATTAGTCCATTTAACAGTTAGCTGGATTTTCATCAAAATATTGCAGTATGCCTACTATATGCCAGGCACTTTAGCAGACGCAAACATGCCATAGCCAGTCATTTTCTTCCTTCAATCAACAGCTTCAATTGGGTGGGTGATTTGTGGAGAACTGTACACACACACAATGAAAGACATGACAGGAAAAAAACCGTGTTTCTGCCTTAAACAAACTGAAAAGAACATGGAAATTATATGTATGTATATATGACAAGAAGGACAATATAAACTCAGTGTACTAAAAATACAGTGTTTTGAAACAGGGAGCCAAAGAGACTCAAATGAGACTGAGTTAATCAAAAGGAGGTCAAGAAGAAAAGCATACTTTGTGATAAATTATAAGAGCAAACATTTTGAGTAGTCTGGCATATGTTCAACACAGAGGTGGAAAGAGGTCATAAGCAGGAACCAGCGCCCCACAAAACATTTCCCTTCCCAAATTTCCCTAGTCTACAACAATTTTCCTTGTTCTTATTTCCTATAGCACTTGAATTCTGTACTACATAATTTAGAGCAGATCTGCATTGCTTGCTAATTGTGTTGAAAATCTTGATTCCTTAAAATAGATCATTATCTCCTTGAAGGCAGAAAACTTTCCACAACATTCTTTGGTATTTTTCAATATCTTTCACTGTGCTGTGATTCATCTATTTGAAAAACCAAAACTGTGATTTGGTCTTTAAGAGGCAGCTACACTGGTTTTGCAGAGCAAAGGAAACCATCAACAAAACAAAAAGGCAACCTATATGGAGGCATTTGCAAATGATATATCTGGTAACAGGTTTGTATCCAAAATATATGAAGAACTTACATAAATCAACACCAAAAAAAAAAACCACAACACCCCAAATAGTCTGATTAAAAGGGGCAGATGACATAAACAGACTTTTTTTCCAAAGAAAACCTACAGATGGCCAACAGGCACATGAAAAGACACTCAAGATCACTTATCATCAGGAAAATGCAAATCAGAACCACAATGAGATATCACCTCACATCTGCAAGAATGGATAAAATCAAATCTCAAGAAACAACAAGTCTTGGTGAGGATGTAGAGAAAAAGGAACCCTTGTGCACTGTTGGTATGAAAGCTAAGTGGTGGAAATGTAAATTGGTGCAGCCACTGTGGAAAACAGTATGGAGGTTCCTCAAAACACTAAAAATAGAAGCACAATAGGATCCAGCAATTCCACTTCTGGGTATTTGCCCCAGGGCGGGGAAGAAACACAAAACACTAACCTAATCTATGTGTGTGCTGATAGATGAATAGATAAAAAAGATGCATATTCATTGTATATACACACAGTGGAATATTATGCAGCCATAAAAAAGAATGAGATCTTGCCATTCATGACAACATGGATGGATCTAGAGGGTACTATGTTAAGGGAAATAAGCCAAAGAAACACAAATATCACATGACATCAATTGTAGGTGGAGTCTTTTTTTTTTTAAGTTTTATTTATTTGACAGACGGAGATCACAAGTAGGCAGAGAGGCAGGCAGAAAGACAGAAGGAAGCAGGCTCCCCGCTGCACAGAGAGCCTGATGCCGGGCTCGATCCCAGGACCCTGCGATCGTGACCTGAGCCAAAGGCAGAGCTTTAATCTACTGAGCCACCCAGGCGCCCCTAGGTGGTCTTTTAACAAAACAAACAGAAGAGAAACAGACCCTAAAATAGAGAGAACTAATAGTTGCCAAAAGAGAGGGGCTTTGAGGGGTAAGTGAAATAGGTGAAGGAGAGTAAGAGGTACAAACTTCCAGTTATAAAAGAAGTAAGTCATGGGGATGCAAGGTATAGCATAGGAAATGAAGTCAATAATACTGTAATGACTTTTTATGGTGACCGATGGTAACACGCTTATCATCATGAGCACTTCGTAACATATAATTTTTGGATCAGTACATTATATACTTGAAACTAATACTTCAATTAAATATCTTGAAAACTAGGGGTGCCTGGGTGTCTCATTTGGTTAGTGTCTGACTCTTGGTTTCAGCTCAGGTCATGATCTCAGAATTGTGAGACTGAGCCCGGGGGTAGGCTCCTTGCTCATCAGAGAGGATGCTTCCCCTCTCTCTTTGCCCCTCCTATGCTCATGCTCTCTCTCTCTCTTTCTAAAGCAAACAAATAAATCTTTTAAAAATATTAAAAAATAAAGCCATGGTTAATCTTTTCAATAGAAGAGCACTGAAAATTGGGTCATGAATTGAGTTTTAAGCCTATCCCCCTCATGTGCATTTAGACCTTGAGAAAATTATTAACTTTTCTAAGATTCGGGTTTTTATCTGAAAGAATATATCTGCTGCCGTTATTCCATAGGATAATTATGAAAAACCACAAGAAATAATGTGTTTAAAACATTTTTAGAAATCTTAAACCAGTATATAAATATGAGGTTTTTTTTAAAAAAGTTTGGTTTTGTTCTTATCCCCACCTTTATTTAGACTTTTCCAGCCAGGCATAAACCTGTTAACAATATTCTATTTTTGGAGGATACATTTGGGGTTATTTGTGGGTTATAGGGAATCAACTTCCTATAGTGAGAAAGATATATTAATTAACAAAGTATAGAAATCATTACAAATATTCTAGTCTTTTATTAGTAACCAGTCATTCTTTACCTGTAATGTGGTTTTTTAAAATGTTATACTGAGAAAAAGTTGCCTCTTCACTGCTTTTTATTCAGTTGCACATATCATTTTATACTTTGAACTTGTTTATTGAGGAAATAAATGTAGCTTCACCAATTTAACAAAGTACACAAAGTCAAGTGACCTTGATTTTTCAGTTGCTGCCAGCAGTCTCTGAAAGATGAATGAGCAAAACATCACTAGGTCTGACTCTATTTAATGTATTATCTTTAATTGACAATGACAGTCTATAAAATAATTTTATGCTTTCATGATTTCCTGTGATCCTCTGAAAATGAAAAAACAAAGTGGCAATTGCTGCTCATAAAAGGGGAGACAGAGTTTGGAGTTCTAATTCAGGCAAGTTAACTGCACACTAAGTTAAAAATCAATACTCCTTAAAAGAACATAACAGAATCTAGAGTCTGTATATCCTATTATTCATCATGTCGGGGGGTACTAGATGTGAAGAGACAGAAAAACATGACCCAAACTCAAGAAGAGAAGAAGCAGTCAACACAGTGAGTACAAGACCAAATATTGTACTTACCAGGGATTTTAATCAGCTCTCTTGTCTAAAATCTGATTCAACAGGGGTACCTGGGTGCCTCAGTAGGTTAAGTGTCTGAGTCAATTTTTGCTCAGGTCATGATCTCAGGATCATGAGTCTGAGCTGCGCATGGGGCTCTGTGCTCAGCGGGGAGTCCGCCTGAGATTTTCTCTCTCCCTCTCCCTCTGCCCTACCACCCCACGCTCTCGCTAAAATAAACAAATAAATCTTTAAAAATAAATAAATGAAATAAAGTCTGATTCAGTAATTCATCAGAATCTCCAAGCATTTTTGTTGTTCTCTTGTTTCCCAGGCTCTTTCAGTCCATTATGCAGCTTCTTGGGAAAGCAGTTTAAGGTTTTCCTAAAGATAGGCAATTATGGAACATACAGTATTTCACTCTGAACTTGGTTTACATCCTTCTGGGATGCTTTTAAGATATTTTTTGGTCTCAGCAACTTGGAACTTCAGGGATTTTGAGGATTCTTTGCCTGTGTCTGTACTTGAAGGCAAGCTATGATCTCTCTATGAAACCAAAGTTTAGGGAGCTTACATACAGGTGAAAGTCCCCAAGTGAAGAGGTAAACTTGTTCCTTTTTTAATGAAGTGCTACCAAAAGAGTTTCTAACTGCAGAGGACTAGCTTCCTCTGCAGGTGACCTACAGGCTTCACAAGTTTGTGTCAACAGTTTAATCTTCAGAGTGAATTCATGATATTCTTCAACCTGGGCAGGAAAATCTTTTGGCTGCCTCTTTTTTCTTCCTTTAAGTACCTTCTCTTTATCATAAAAAAAAAAAAAAAAAAAAGCATCTACCAGAATCTCCTAGGAAAACCTAAAGATACAATGGAGCCTGACTCAAATATTTGGAAAAGAGCATCACAGTACCATAGAGTTGCTCCAGGACCAGCTAGAAAGACATGTTTACAGACATCAGCAGGCCATCCTCAGGTCCAAAGGGCACTGCAGTTCTACCTCTGATTGCCGGTAGCCTGTGAGCCACATCTTACACACAGAATCTTGTGGATTGTTCTGATTCCAAGCCAAATAAGTGCCTGGCAAAGAGGAGGGGCTTGGGGGAAGGGAAGGCCTGCTAGATGCCGTAAAACAGTACTCAAATGCTCTAATTTTGCTCCGTTTGCTGCACAAATAGAAAGTGGCATTAGTTGTACAATGCATTTGGAGATGCGGAAAGGACTGATTACAGCCAGAGGAGGTCAGCCAATGAGCTCTGGCCAGACTATAAGCTCCACCTGGCCTTGCAACTAACCTGGGTCAGATCAGCCCCATACCAAAACGCCTTTGCTCGAGAGTATATCAGAGCATACTGGTGAGGCTTACCAAGGTCACAGGGATCATCTCCCTCACCAAAAGCTCCATCCCTCATTTGTCCTTGGTTAACACAGGGAGGCAGGCCGAGTAACAGAGAAAACAGTAACTCACCAAAAGTAGTAATTAAGAGACCTGATTTTCCATTGTAGGAATTTAGATGTCAATTGGAATTATCAGTATCTTAAAATTTCAAGGATTTTCTGTGGAGCCAAAATGTTCCTGTTCAATCCAATTGTCCTAAAGGGGATTACTCTCCTCTCATTCTGACACAGTCATCCAGGCCCCTTCCCTCATGGAGCCCTGTTATCTGGAACATATGCTTCCCAAGCCTGCCCTAGGGACCATCCACCTGGTCACCTTCAGGAGTGTGGGCATCTTCTGAAAAAGGAGATTTCCCTTTTACCAGTTAAATTTGCCACCTCTATATCTTTAAACTACATCTCACTCTCTTAGTATCTCTCTGGCAGGCTTAGACTCAGAGCCTCCTGGTCCAACACTCAGGACTACCATGGGTGACTCACCCCCCCAATACTTTTACCATGAGGAAACCAAGAATTTGTTGGCCAAATCCCATCTGGAGGTCTTAGAGGGCACCAAGGTTTGTGCTGCATGTTCCCCCACGGATGTGGAAGGTACAGGTCTCTGACCAGGGGAGAAGGTGGCCAAATGCCTGATGAAGTGGTATTTTTTCCCCCTTTTCATATTTAATTTTTATTCAAAAAAAACACTTATTTTAGAGTTTGTAACCTGTTTCAGAAAATAAAGAATTCGGCCACTGTGGGGATTAAAACACAACAACAACAGAGAATGGAGATGGTTCTAGACAGAACTCGTTAGGTTGCAAGTCACAGATACATAACTGGAAGCAGTTTAAGTCAAAATAAGGACTTGGGACACAATCACTGGAGGGGGACGCAGAATGGGAGAACTGCAAGGGTCATGGCATCCCTTGGAACCTCAAGTCAGAAGGGGGGACTCACCACTCCCAGGAGTCCTGCTGTCTCTTGTTTCTGATTCTTAAAAAAGAAAAAAAAAAGAAAAGAAAGAAAGAAAAAAGAAGAAAAAGGCCTCTGGGTATCTGTGGGCAGGCTCCACTTCTCAGGTTTCTCCATGGGGCAGGAACATAGAGAACAACTTCAGCAGACAAGGAATTTCAGTCAGCTACTACAGCTATAATGAAGGTCAGGGAGGTTCTCCGGAGGAGACCACAACTACAGGAAGATGACAAGTACCTCTGCAATCACCTCTGTCTACCTGAGTTATGCCTTCTTGGAGGATCTGGGGTGCTCACAGGACTGCACCACCAGGAGAAGCTACAGAATTTACCAAAGGACCCTGATGAAACCACCACCATGTGCAGTTCTATTTCCGGGAAGGGGTTATGCGGAGGGAAGTCTACGGCAGCTGCCCATGCTGTGACCTCTCAGCCAGAGTATGTCGATCTGGTAAGCCAAAAGCAGTGGTTCTCTAGAACACAGAGGGATTGCTAAGGCCATCTTGGGGTCAGCACATGTGAGGAGACCTTGCCTCACATTTCTGGATTGCTTATCCCCGTATCTATAGTAAGTCTGTGTGGTGATTCTGTAGTAACGGATTGAGTAGTACATAAAGAAAATCCGAAGTAGAACCAATGTAGTTCACTGATAAGACACTGGAATAAGGAGCCTGCCTGAGCGGAGATTGCTAATATGTCAATGGAAACAGGCAGAGCCAGCCCAAGGGTTTGCTCTTGGAGATAAGAACAATTACTTTAGACAAAGCAGCTCACTGACCTGGGCATGTCCTCCATGCCACTGATTCGGGCATCTGTCAGACACATGATCAGATCTGGGATCAATGCAAACCTGTTAAATTTTCAGTAAATATTCCAAGAGGGTCTTGGATAACCTATATTTAAGACAGTGCCTGGGGAATGGCAGACACTATCTGTAGAACGAGGAAACAAACACTCTCGGGAATGCCATGTAAAGACTGTAAAGACATGTAAAGAATGATGCCAGCAATGGTAGTCCCATTTATCGGGTGCTTACTCTGTGCCAAACACGAGCTAAACAATTGCATGAATTATCTCAGTTAATTCTCCCAACACACCTATGAGCGGGCACCTATTTTTGCCCCCATTTAATATGAGGAAAGTGAGGTAGAGAGAATGTAAAGAGAGGTACAGTATGTAAGTGTGCACCCATTTGACAACTTGGTCAACTAGAGTTGAAAAAAAATCAAGATATACAGTTTAATCACTACGCCAAGAGTCATGCATGGGCACACACTCAAGACGGGACTTCCCAGATCACCATTCCACTAGGTAACACCGGCATCCCCTAAAATTATGCACAGACTGAAAATGAAATTCCCATGAAGAAAACACATGAACATACAAACATTTTCCCTCTCTCCCCCCAAATGCTAAACCAGAAGACAAGCTAATATTACATGGCAGAGGTGACAGTTGCTGGGGGTGGAGTGCTCGTGAGATGCAAGGAATTTTTTTTAAATGCCGGCAGAAACTCCCATAAAGAATGCTTCTGAGGCAGAAACGAAATGACATGTTCCCACAAAGGCACTGGCAAGAACATAAACCAAACGGCTGAGTCACACACTGCAAATTCCAGCTGCAGCTCTGAATCAAAAGGCAGCTTTCTGGTGGAAAAACCAAAGAAATGTTGGGGAAAATACAAGGTCTTTTCTGTCACATCCAGTGGCAACTTCAGTCAGCAATAATGTCACAATTAGCCACGGAATCGAGTATAGAAAGTTAAACTGTCGCTGAGTGAGCGCCCAAGGTCTTTATGGGCACATTTTATAAACAGAAGGCAAACAGTGGAAGTGCGCTCAGTGACAGGAGAGCGAGCAGAGACCTGCAGTTACTTATTTGGACAGTCTGCACTACCAAGAGATGACAGTCACACACCTGCATGAGGAATCCGCACAGAAAGCTTCCTGTAGCAATAAATATGACCTTGGTACACCCTTCTGCCTCTCATACCGGAAGGGCTCAGGAGGCCAGTGCAGTACAAATAGGAGGTAATCTTTATTCAAGTTTTGTCTGGTGGGGTTAGAGATTATTCGGAGCCTGTTCTCACACTAATTCCAGAGAATTCTGGTCTCCCTAATTTAGGAAAACTTCATAGTTTCATAGGTTAGTCTAAATCAAGGGCCAATGAATTTTTTTTCTGTAAAGGGCTAGAGTAAATATTGCAGGCTTTGTGGGACACATAGTGTATGTCTTGCATATTCTTTGTTTCTATTTTTTTATAACCCTTAAAAATATTTTATAAAAACATGTTTAGCCCAAGGGCCACACAAAAACAGACTGCTGGCTGGATCTGGCTCTTGGCCCACACGTACTTCGCCATTTCCCTACAGAATCACTGAAAAAGTGGATGTGTGGGTAAGAAATGTACAATGTGATATGTACCTAATTTAACACACACACACTTTCATATACATGTTAAGTACATGAAATTATTCTTTCTCCCATTAGAAGATAAATTCTTCCTGTGCAGAAACTTCACTACTACTTCTCAGAATTCTCCAAAACAGCAAGAAATGAATTCTGCATGCAGTGGGTCTCAATAAATATGGACTGACAGACTATTAAAAGAATACAGCCTATGTTAAAAGACCATGACCAGGGAAAATTTTGGTTTTCCTTTTTCAGTAGAAGAAATGACAATTTTTCTTTGTAATAACATCTAGGAATATGTGACTTTTATTTTTTTAAAGTTCTTTTTTAAAAAAAATATTTTATTTATTTATTTGCCAGAGAGAGAGAGAGAGAGACCGCACAAGCAGGGGGAATGGCAGGCAGAGGCAGAGGGAGAAGCAGGCTCCCTGCTGAGCAAGGAGCCCAATGTGGGACTCAAGCCCAGGACCCTGGGATCATGACCTGAGCCCACTTAACCGACTGAGTCACCCAGGCGTCCCAGAATATGTGACGCTATTATCATCAATGACATCAAAACTACTATTCTTTTACAATGTGACTATTTTAATGTCATGAATTATGACTTTCAAAACTTTCTATATAATACCATATTAGTACTGACATCAGAAATAGTGTGCATTTTCAGAAATACTAATTATTTTCACATTTAAAGAAAGCAAACAGATTTCAGAAACTCCAGATTTTCCTGATGCTAAAAATTAGCTAGAATAACAGCTCAAAATCTACCATTTATACACAAAATCTACTATTTAGAACAATAAAGAATTAGCAAAGAAATATTTAAAATGTTTATTTTTTTCTGTATCAGTATCAAAGTACTAATGTGACCAGGGAAAGGACTGAAGATTTCAGAGGAGGAAATAGATACACAACCTCAAATCTAACTTTCATTCTATGAATCATTATTTCTGGTCATATCTTGACTACAGAATCCAGTTGGGCTTTTCTGCCTCTGGGCTTAATTTATTTATTTATTATCAGTGCACTGAAGGGCTATGCATTCTCGTCATGCATTTTTTAAAACTACTGCTGAGGCATTTTCACATTCGGTGCTATAGTAAACATTTTATTCTTGAACTCCAGTATGTTCTTCTTTCCTCTAAAGATACCTGAAGTTATGTATCACTATGAATAAAAATACAGTCTTCTCGGTACAGAAAGTTTTTATTTACTGCAGTTCAAAATGCCAGAATTATGAGATAAGCTATCATACAAGATGTTGACAATGAAAGTCAATATGTACCACCTAGTTTGGTCTCCTCGATTTTTTTGTGCTATTATTCACAGTTTGGACATGTAGTTATCATACACTTTCCTTCAAATCGCCAGCTCATTCCACTTATGGCTTCAAAGACAATTTTGGAAATGAAAGGAATGAGACACAGAAAAACGGCAACTTTGTCCTACTGTCATTGTCTCTTTGTGCTGTTGTTGGCCTTGCTCTGGTGCCCACTTCACCAGTGCACCTTCTTAACCAGCTCTACAATCCAGAAATCCATCTGCAGTTTTTTCTCCCTTCCCTGGTCAAAGGCATATGGGGATTATGTTTGTAGTATATACTTAAAAGCCCTTCAACAAACTAGAAGCTCTCATCTGCTTCCAAAATTACATCCCAACACCTGTTCCGTGGTTTCAAGGTCTTTCATAATTTGATGTTTCTTACTAGCTAACTTAATACATCTCTATAAATAAACTCAGTAAATCTTGCAGAGCTCCCAGGTAAAGCTTATTTCCAGAGAGGAGTCTCACTATTTACTGCTGGTAATGGATATACACTGAGTTCAGAAGCTATTAGTAGAATAAAAACAAACAAAAGTCTTTTCCCATGGAGTCACCCATTTAATACATACAAGGTATATCTCAGATAAACATCTAGGAGGTCATACTCTCTGCTCTCTCTTCTTTTTCCCTTTCTAAAGATGGTTTAGATGAGAGCTTTGGGTCCATCCCAGGAGTTGTGACTTTTAGACTCATCAGAGTGAAACAGCCATAAGTTCTATCATACTTTTTTAAAGATTTACTTTAGCTGTTTGAGAGAGGAGGAGGAACGTGGGTGGGGGGAACGGGCAGAGGGAGAGGCAGTGAGAATTTCAAGCAGACTCTGTGTTGAGCATGAATCCTGATGGAGGGCTCAATCTCATGACCCTGAGATCACGACCTGAGCGGAGTCCAAGAGTTGGACACTCAATCAACTGCACCACCCAGGTGCTCCCTATCATATTTTCCTCACCATGACAGATGATTATCACAGCTTCATTTTAATGTACTATTATGCTAACACAGTTGCTGTCTGTTTTCTCTGTCCAGCCAGTAAAGGGCAAAGAAGCTCTCCCTACATTTATGCCAAAACGATCTTTCTGTCTTGCTGCTATTGTCACCTCACTGACACCAAAAGACTCCAGGTTTACTCTTCATTCAGCAACTTGGTTCCTGTGTTTTTCTCCCCCAGAACTCTTCTTTTCCTGCACTTATTCTAGTTCTTTAGAACCTTGCTCCATATCAGTCCCCATGAAACCTTCTGTTCTAGTTAGCGGGCATTGCCAAATAACCCACTCCAAACTTAGCAGCGTCAGACATTTATTACAGATCTCATGGGTCAGGAATTCGGGCAAGGACAAGTAGTTTTCTTTTTTTTAAGTTATGTTATGTTGGTCACCATACTACATCATTAGTTTTTGATGTAGTTTTCATTCTACGGTGACTGGGATCCTAGCTGGGTGGTCTGAATGGTTAGAGATGCCAGCAGTGGCTCATTTTAGGCCCTCTGTCTGAGGTCTCTGTTGCGGCTGCTGGCTGTGCTTCCTTATTCTGGTTCACATCACATCTGCTGGAGCTGGAATATCTAAGCTAGCTTCTTCATTCACATGTTTGCTGTCTGCACTGGGATGGCTGGAGTGCTGAGACTAGTCAAACATCTGTCCATATAGTCTTTTCATGGGGTTACTTGGACTCCTTCACAACATGGAAGTCTTGGGATACTCAGGGGTCTTTCATGGTGGCTAGGTTTCCCCAGAGCATTAAGATGGTAGAAAGGCAATCAAAGTAGTGGCAGAAAATATTTCCACTACATATAAGGGACAAAAACTCTTCTCTTGAATGTAGTTTAAAAATCACTACAGATCATGAAGAAAAAGAGAGAGAAAATAGAAAAATGAGTGAGATAACTGAATGGGTCCTTCACAAAACAGGATTACATAATAGTGAACACAAATATAAAACAAATTAAGACTCACTAATCATCTGGGGACTGCAATGGATACATGATGCGGTATCACTGGTCACCCACCAGAATGGCTAAAATGAAAAAGGCTGGTATCACCAAGAGAAGAAGAGGGTGTGCTGACACTCGGGCTCTCCAATTCTGCTGCGGATCAAATGACAACAGGCACTAGAGAAAACAGGCCGGCGCTGTCTACTCAGGGTGAGGGTGCATGTTTGAACATCCCGTGACCCAGCAATTCAACTCCTTGAAATAAAAAAATAAAATAAAATAAAATAAACCCACAGCTACACACCCCAACATGGATGACCCTCACAGACATAATGCTGAGCATGAAATAAATGCCATACAATTCTAGTGGAAAAAAAAAAAAACTTTCAAACTGTGCTACAGTGTTTAGGAACTCTTATTAACAGACTCCCAAACAATGATGGACTACAAGGAAGTAATTACCATACAGGACAGGTGTTTGTTCTCTCTGGGAGAAAGCAAGCCAGCCCCAGGGAACGAGAATGAGGGTGATTTCTGGCATCCAGCAATGTTCCATGTCTTGGACTCAGGAGACAGTTACCTGGAGGTTTGTTTAATGATCAGTCAATGGACAACATCCTCGTTCTGCACACTTTTCAGTGAGTACGCTACACTCTCTAAACTAAGAAAGAATTAAAATATAATAAAAATTATTATTGCTTTTTTTGGTTTTTTTCTGATGTTTTGCCATTTTCCCTTCTTATTTTTACTGGCTTAGGAGTATGGTTATTCTGCTCACCTAATTGCAGGGGTCCCTGTAGGCAAGAAGGGGAGAGACAGCATTCACATACAGCTGGCTTTCACTGTGCCGTCCATTTCATCAGTTGCCATGAAGGCAGGTTGCATCCTAAAAATGTGTCTTGTTTCCATGATTCTCTACGTAGCCTGAACTGCCTGGTTTCTCTGAACTAACGGAATCTGACAAGCTGTAGGGCCTGGGGAGGGGTGTGAGAGAGAATCCTGCCGCCACCTGGACCTCCCTTATTGTTCTATTTTATATGAAAAAGGAGCTTTGGCCCCTCAGCATGTGTTCCTCACTCCCAGTAAGTATATTTTTCTGGCCTGCAATTTCTGAGAAATGCAGTATATACTGTTACACTTGTATTGAAACATATACCTTATACACGAAAATCAGACCTGGTGGTAGATTGTGTTTTAGTTGTTCCCAGCTGAGGTATGTGTAATCCTTATTACAAGTCCTTCCCCGACCACTGAAAATGTATTTTAAGTTTTCATTTGCTTAATTCTTCTGTCACAGAGAGAATTTTTAAGCTACTTCGATAAATCTTCATCTAAGAAGAACAAAATCTAACATCAACTAATTACGAGCGTATTAGGAGTCAACCAAACAAATACCCATTTTCCCTTGCTTTGTATTGACTTGAAGGTTTCTTGTTGAAAAGAAGCTAAACTGACACATGGAAGAATTATTTTTAGAACACTTGGGGTTTTTTTCTTTACGAAGAAAAACACATTCTTCAAATCCTGTTGACAGGAAAATATCAGGTGCTAAAAAGGAGGAGTGACAAGTATTAAGATCTTGCTCTGCTTGGAGGACTTCTGGTTGCACATTATTGCCTATGTAGTCTAATCTGTTTCTACATGGACCCTAAAACAGAAAGAAATTGTAAGGTAAATACTAGACTCTGGACCATACCATCCTTTCGATTGAACATTCTGGGGCCTAATAAGCTATTAGAGATGACTATTTCTACAACTGAACATTTTCCACAACCAACGTCTTGTGGGAGAGCAGATACCTCCATGCTGGTAGGAGTGCTGGTTTCCTTTGCAGCGAAGCTGTGATGCTTCCACAAATGGTTTCAACCAAGAGTTTCTTTTTAACTTGCCTATTTGTGGACATTTTAACCTCTGTCCTCATTGAAAAAAAAAAAGAAAAAGAAAAAAAAAAGAAAACCTATTTTCTGGACCATCGAGAGCAAGTATCAGTGCACGTATGTAACCTTTTACCATGGCATCTCATACATAGTATGTGCTTAGTAAACATTAACTCTTGTTATTCTGCCAAATATGGTGATTATTACAAGTCATTGATTTACTGTGATGATCAGGCCCAAAGAACAGTGCAAAATGACAGCCACTTAACCCAACATGGGTTGCTGGGCTAGAGGAGGGTCAAGGACTTTGAAGGGACTGAGATTTTACCCTGCACGTGAACTAACAGGACAGCCTACTGCAGTTCTGTGGATGTTGGCAAGACGGGAGACTCCTGAATCAGGAACAAAGGACTCTGTCCCGGCACAGCAGGCGGCGTAAGCATGTCATTTGTGCGAGTTCCTCCTGCTCCCTCCCCGGCCTCCTGAAGGCAATGTGGAGCAGTGCCGGTGGGACCCCTGTTTGCGGGGAGACACTCTAGGCTTAGCAACTCCCGAGCTTTGAAAGAGGGCATAAAGGTGTGCACTGTGGTGATGAGCACTGGGTGTTATACCCAACAAATGAATCGTTGAACGCTACATCAAAAACTCATGATGTACTATATGCTGGCTAACTGAACACAAAAAAATAATTTAAAAAAAAGATGAAGACAGTTGAGAGCAAGCCTGCCCAAACTTTGCCCTGAGGAAGACCTTACCATTACTATTTTTTTAAAGGTTTTATTTATTTATTTGACAGACAGAGATCACAAATAGGCAGAGAGACAGGCAGAGGGAGAGGGGGAAGCAGGCTCCCCGCTAAGCAAGGAGCCCAAGGTGGGGCTCAATCCCAGGACACTGAGATCATGACCTGAGCTGAAGGCAGAGGCTTCACCCACTGAGCCACCCAGATACCACATCTTTCCTATTTTTTAACAGCACAGGAAGCTTCCTTCTTCCCTAAAGAGAGATACCATCTCTCTCATCTAAGATAGTTGACTCTACAAACCCCCCAACAATGACTTTCTCAGAAGATATACAGAAATGTGAGACATTGTCCCCTAAATAGAGGGAAACAGAATGGGTTTGGGGAAGAAATAGGTAAAAAGGACAGATGATGAATACTGTAGAATGAAGTTTTTAAATATTTTTTTAAACTCTTATTTGATATATAATAGGTATACTGGAAAGTGCCTGTATCAGAATTATACAATTTGATAAACTTTCAAAACAGTGCAACCATGTCAACAGTGCCCAGATCGACAAAAGCCTGGTTTCCAGCTCCCAGAAGACGCCCTTGCTCTCTCCTTCCAGTCACTAAACCACTTCCCAAGGGTAACCACTACTGACGGGCAACCACTCGCCACAGATTAGCTGTGCCTGTTTTTGAAATTAATTTCAACGGCACCATAAAATATATACTCTTTCGTGACTGGTTTCCTTCATGACTGGTTTCTTCTAGTCAACATTATGATGGTAAGATTTCTCTGTACCAGTGCAAATATTTTCCATGGTTTATTGGAATTGTCATGTGATATTCCATTATACGACAGTACTACATTTATGCATTCTACTGTTGATGAGCAGTTGGACAGGTCCTGGCTTTGGATTATAACAAATATCACTACTCTGAACATTCTAGCACACATCTTTTGGTGAATACATGTGTGCATTTCTGTTGGGTATATACCTATAAGGAATAATTCTAGGCCTGAAAAGCAGTTTTGAAAGGGTTAAGATAGGCTAGTGCAAAGCCCTGCTTTAAAATAATAAGTTCTCTTGGTTCTCTGAGTAGATGTACTCTTCTCTTTAGGGAAGAGTACATCTGCAGCAGCTTGAAACAACACGCCACTCTCCATCCATGATTAAAATAAGAGTTTGTAGAAGCCAATCTAAATTAGACATTCTCATCAGCCTACATATGAACTCTTAATTAAAATACATTCACATTGAGACTCCATCACTCTAAGGTTGTTATTCACTTTTGCTGCAAAACAAGCAAGAAAGCAGAGATAGGCCTGAGGCATTTGCTGCACACACAAACCCAAAAGTAGAACAGACAAAGCAGAAATGAAAGCTAATATGGAAAGAAAATACCTGTGACAGAAAGTCCCAGTCATGCTAGAAGAGAAGCTTAAGAAGAAATTGGTATGAATATATTCCATATACTTGGAATACTCAGTTGGCTATGTAAGCAAATAAAATTGTGCAAAAAGAATGAGTTTACTGGCTAGATTCACTGAGCCAAGAGAAAATAGCAGGTAAAAGCATTAATCCACAGAAGCAATTTCCCTCCAAAAGAAGATTCTATCTGCCAGAATAGTAAAAAAAAAAAACAAAACAAAAAAAAAACAAAAACAGAAGTACAAGAGATATAGCCAAATCTCAACAGCAATGTAGAGAGACACAAAAGGCAGATGAGAAAGTCATAAAGGGTAGAAACCAGGCCAGGTCTCTAAGGAGAACTTTTCAACAACAACAACAACAACAAAAACAAAAACCCACAAACTACACACATTATTTTATAGGCCCAATGCAGGATACTAAAATTTGAGGCACAAAAGTATTGCCACCTGCAAAAGACACTGGAAAGTTCTAGAAAGACATTCTATAGTTATACCAGCTAGGAGACTCAGACTCCCTCCCTCACTACCCTCAAAAAGGAAAGAAAACTGGTAAGAATTCTTGAAATATCCAGAGCAAACAGATCACACTGACGGAACTGACCAGGGAATGCAAGCAATCTATCTATTCAGTGATTTTCTTAAGATTTAAAGCCTCACTGCCTCATCACGGTTTGGTTTCTTTTGAAAAAACATGGAGAGGAAAATTTTTTTAAGATTTTATTTATTTGACAGACAGAGATCACAAATAGGCAGAAAGGCAGGCAGAGAGAGAGAGAGGAGGAAGCAGGTTCCCCGCTGAGCAGAGAGCCCGATTCAGGGCACGATCCCAGGACCTGGGATCATGACCTGAGCTGAAGGCAGATGCTTTAACCCGCTGAGCCACCCAGGTGCCCTGAGAGGAAATTTTTTTAAAACGGAAAAGAAATAATTTAAGCAGAGTGAATTTCAATCACCATGGCCAGTGATAAGGCCCTTCCAGATGCGGGAGGCTCTTTTAAGCTTAAACGTGGGCTGCTGGGGAGAACAGGGGCAGGACACATGACCATTCCCTCTGCAGCCATGGGTACAATTACAGTAGTCCGCTGTTATCTATGGGAGACCCACAGTGGGTGCCTGAAACCCTAGACAGTTCCAAACCCTGTGTATACTTTGTTTTCCCCTTCCCGTGCATACCTATGACAAGGTTTAATTGATAGATCAGGCACAGTAGGAGATTAGCAACTAATAATAAAATAGAACAATTTTAACAAGGTAGCAAAAGTTATGTTAATGTGTCTCTTCTTCTCAAAATATCCTAACGTATAATACTCACTGTTCTTATTCTTCTGATGTGAGATGACAAAACGCCTATGTGGTGGGGTAAAGTGAGCCCAATGGTGCAGGCATTGTGACACGAGGCTACTGAAGACTTTCTGAGGACTTGTTAGCACGATCACTTGCTTCAGGTCTGTGCTTGACCCCGGGGGGACCTGAAACACCAAGAAGAGAAACTGTGGATAAGGGGGAGACGACTGTATTGCATTAGGGAAGGGGTATTTCTTAGTGTCGTCCCAATGAGAACTCCTTAAGAATCATAGACTTTAATCTTTCATTTGTATATAATTTATAATTACTAATGGGTGGCTCAGTGTTGGACTCTTGATTTCGACTCCAATAATACATGATCTCAGGACTGTAAGACTGAGCCCTGCATTGGGCCTTAAGATTCCCTGTTTTCCTCTCCCTCTGCCCTTCCCCCACCCCGGCTCTAAAAGATAATTTAAAAAATAAAAGTACTTTAAGTATGCTGTAAAGCAATGGTTTTCAAAGTGTGGTCCCCAGACCAACAGTATTGACATCACTTGGGAATTTGTTAGAAATGCAAATTACTGGTTGGTGCCCAGCAATCAGCTTTAACAAGACCTCCGAGTGATTGTAATTCAAGCTAAAAATTGAAACTCATGGCCCTGAAGCATTTGAAGAACTCAGAAGAATGAGTAAAAATGAAAGTCTCCACTCATCAATAACTCTTTGTCTGGAAATGAACTTGCTGCCTGATTTGAAGTATAATCGAAAGCTTTTTCTAGAAGTTACAAATATCCACATTCAAAACAGAGTGAGATATAAATTTTTTTACAAATAGATAAATTAGCAGATCTTTTTTGGTCATGTCAGCCTAAAATTGTTAGAAGGCAGTAATTAAGCAAAGTATTTATTTGGGGTGAAACGTGCAATTTGGGGTACACAGATTTGGGCAATAACCCACTAGGTATCCCACAGAGAGCAAAGTTCAGGGGTTCTTAAAGATAAAAAGGGAATGTTTGCATATGTTGGTTACAAAGCATTTTGATTGTGGCAGCTGAGAAATAATCTTGGCTAAACGAACTGGTTGCTAAGACCATCACTAAGCAAATGTCTTTTACTGTAGTAAGCTGCAGGTGTTTGTGCAAAGTCCTTGGAGTATTTGTGGTTTGGCCCAATTCAAAAGTTCATGGATCCACCTGGTAAGGACACGCATAAGACCCCCCCCCTCCATTTTAAAACCCCTTGACATAAGTGACCCCATTGATTCTACCTTTCACAGTCTTGGTATCTCTGGTGGGCCCCACCTTTCCTTTCATTCTGCTAGATATATTGTCTCATAAAAGGTAAGACTCTTTAAGAAAAAGTTCAGGGTTTTGTTCTTCGAATTCCAGAAGGCTAATTCTAGCAAAAACGAAAGACAACAGCTCAGAGCAAATCTTCTTTGACCCAAGCATACATTAGACAGCCTAAGCTGAGGGCAGAGCAGAACCACAGAGGAAGTGATAAAAGCTTATATGCTAGTAAGACACGAGAAAGGGTCCTGAGCCCTCATCTCCCACCCCAACCCTCAACCAAGCTCCTGATTCAGAGGCAGTAGTGCATAGAAGCCTCTGTTTTTTAGGTGAGGGTTGGGGGAAGGGAGACTAAAGAGCTGTCTCCATTCTTTGTCCATTCACTAGGCTTATGACAGGTTCATAACATTCCCTGTGCCATTCTGTGATGGTGTGACAGCAGAGCCCATGGTCTTGAGTGGAGTACAGAAGCTGATTTCCCTAGAGTGGTATAGGATCTCAGAATATTCCCTATATGTAAGACAGTGGCATAGAAATAGGCAGATGCAAAAAGGAATCACCATCAGGAATGAGGCAGGATGCACAAACCTAAGACACCTGGAACATAAAAAGCCAAGAGAGAGTGTGTGGTGATGTATTGTGTAAGAACACCAGACATGAGATATATCCACTGGAAAATATGATTCCGCAATCCCACTTCAGGGTATTTATCCAAAAGAACTAATATTAGGATCTCAGAGAGAGAACTACACTCCCGTGTCCACTGCAGCATTACTCACAATAGCCAACATATTAAACAAAAAGTCCACTGACAGATGAATGCATAAAGAAATGTGGTAAGTAGAATGAGTACAGACAAAAACATTGTGTTATAATTATGTAATGTGATAATATTGCAAAAATGGCAATCATATTGCAATATAAAAATGTATCAGAGGAACACACTGTACACCTTAAACTTATAGTTATATGTCAAAGATAGTCCACAAAAAGTTCATTTAAACAGAACTTTTAAAATTAACAGAAATATTTGTGTGACACACCAAAAGTACATAATATGACATTATGATCATTAGTGTGATTATTAATGAGTGGACAACTTTGGAATATTAAAGGCCTGGAAAAATGCGACATGAACATAGAAAAGAATACTACTCAGTCTTATAAACTACAGAAATTCTGCAAAGTGTGACACCAGGGATGATCCTTGAGGACATTATAGTAAGTGAAATAGGCTAGTCACAAAGAGACAAATACTACATAATTCCACTTATATGGGGTAGCTAAAATAGTTAAATTCACAGACTCAAAGTGGGAGGGTGGTTGCCAGGAGCTGAGGGAAGGGGAAATCAGAAGTAGAAGAATATTTTAAATCTGGTAAGATAAATTCCACCCTCATTTTTTCCCCCAAATATCCTTTGGCCATTATGTTTTCAACTATTCAAAAGAACATGAAATTCAGTTTCTTATGCATTATTAAATATCTTTTTAAGATTTTTGTTTGGTACTGAATCCATGAATTAAATTTGATATATTTTGGATGTATGTTTGAAACATTTTTTAAATTTAATTTTATTTTTTCAGTGTTCCAAGATTGACATATAATATTCTATTAGTTTCAGGTATACAACATAATGATTTGATATTTGTATATACTGTGAAAGGCTCACCATACTAAGTCTACTTAACATCCATCACCACACACACGTTACAATTTTTTCTTGTGATGAGAATTTTTAAGACCTACTCTTTCAGCAGCTTTCAAATATATAATACAGAATTATCGGCAAGAGTCACCATGCTGTACATCATATTCCCAGGACTTATTTACAACTGGAATTTTATACCTTTTGATAACCTTTACCCATTTCTCCTACCCTCCACCCTTTGCTTATGGCAACCACCATTTGTTCTCTGTGCAATTTTATATACTTTTAATATTCATACTTAAATCCATCATCACAGTATGACTTTTTTAAAAAGTTTTTTTTTATAGAGAAAGAGAGAGACAGACCATGTATGTGAGTGGGGGAGGGGCAGAGGGAGAGAAGCAGACTCCCTGCTGTGAGTGGAGCCTGAGGCTCCATCTCAGGACCCTGAGATCATGACCTGAGCCGAAATCAAGAGTCAGATGCTTAGCCGACTGAACCACCCAGGCACCCCACTATGACTCTCAGATTTTCTTTTATGGCCTTCAGTACTCTTTCCTAAACTAGATCTTCCTTACACAGTTCTGTTTAAACTTTTTCACAGGAGATTTTTTAAAACTCATTTGTGTTGCTATTGTGAGTGGGTTATTCTTTTCAAAACAATTTCTGTTGCATCCAAGAAATATTTATTGATAGGTGGAATGGGTCCCTTACATTTTAAGGTGGTTACTTCTGACGTATAGCAAAGCTTCAAGAATTTAGGTATTGTTATTGAGTATGGGGCCACCTTTATGAGTCTCCTAGTGAGTTTTATAATTTTTGTGGTAGGTTCTCTTAGATCCATATTGTCTGTAAATTAGCATATTTTTCTTTTCCTCTGTAATATTTTTTGGGTCTTCTTACATTTTTATGTCCTGTTACATTGGCTAAGCTTTCCAGAACATGGCTGTAGAGATAATGAGCATTCTCGTCTTGTTCCTACCAATAAGGAGAACGCTGTCCAAGTGACCCTGGTAACTGCTATATATTTCTGGTAGGTATTCTCAAGATAAGAAACTTATACTATTAGGATTACTAAGAGTTTTTATTAGGAATAGTTTTTGCATTTCATCAAATAATTTAGT
Source organism: Mustela nigripes (assembly GCF_022355385.1). NCBI lineage: Eukaryota > Metazoa > Chordata > Mammalia > Carnivora > Mustelidae > Mustela > Mustela nigripes. Next base: position 99,038,114 of record NC_081575.1, read on the forward strand.
ATCTAACAGAAGCAATATGATTTTTTTCTCTATTCTGTTAATGTGATTAATTATATTAATATAGTTCTTAATATGAATCATCCTTGCATTCCTGGAATGAATCTTTAAATCTTTTTTAAAGGAATATTTATTTATTTATTTATTTATTTATTTAAGAGAGAGAGAGTGTGCGAGAGAGCACGAGCAAGGTGAGGGGCCCAGATCCCAGGACTCCAGGATCATGACCGGTCTGAAGACAGATGCTTAACAGACTGAGCCACCCAGGTGCCCTGAGTCTTTAATATTCCTATTCGTTAGTAATTTCTTTTGCAAAAATTTTATTTCGGATTTCCACATTTATTTTCATGAGATGAGCTTATAAGGTTTTATAAAATTTGGATATCAGGGCTATGCTAGTTTGGTAGAATATATTGGCAAGCTTTTCACCATTCCTTAGGCTCTCAAAAATTTGATACTTTGTGTTTTTTATGAGTTTGGTAGAACTGATCCATGAAAAGTAACTGGGCCTGCTACCTTTAGAAGGGTGACTATTTGTATAATTTTCTTAATACTTGAGAGCTATTTATCCATTCTATCTCTGCCTTTCTCAGTCAGGGTTGGTAATCTTCATTTCTCTAGGAAATCACCCATTTTATCTGAAGGGAGCAGGAACCTTGGATGAGAATCCTCATGATTTGCAGTATAATTAAGCATTTTTCTGGGGCTGAAACACTTTCAAAAGTTTTAGTCTTGGAGAGAAGTGGCTTTCATTTTCTTTCTTTCTCCACCTCACATTTTCCCTTGTTTTTGTTTGTTTTGTTGTTGTTTAGGCCCGGAAGTTGGCAAGGCTCTGCTCTACTCCTTTCTCCAGCCACTGCTCACTCTATCAATTCTCTCCTCAACTGCTTGGGATTACCTTTACTCTTCTTTTCCCCTCTCAGGCATTGTTATAGAAATTCCTCCACATTTGGGACCACTTTTGTCATTCTTTTTTTTTTTTTAAACCAGCCCTGGAAACCAGTGCTCCTCGAACTCTAAGGTGCATACAAGCATTTGAAGTCTTATTAAAATGCAGATTTGGGGGCACCTGGGTGGCTCCGTGGGTTAAGCCTCTGCCTTCGGCTCAGGTCATGCTCTCAGGGTCCTGGGATCTATGCCATCGGGCTCTCTGCTCAGCAGGGAGCCTGCTTTCCCACCCCCACCCCCACGCCACCCCCACCCGGCCTGCCTCTCTGCCTACTTGTGATCTCTCTCTCTGCTAAATAAATAAATAAAATCTTTTAAAAAAAAATAAAATGCAGATTTCGACAAAGAGGAGCTGGGGTGGTAGACCTGAGATTCTGCATTTCTAACAACTTTCAAGTGCTGCTGCCAGTCCTCATACCACACTTTGAGGAGCTAGGCTGTGGACCACAGGCTGGCTGAGGGAATGGAGAAAAGCCCTGGAGGTTGCTTGATGCAAGGATCTCAATTAAGAATTGAACAAACAGCGGCGCCTACATCGCTCAATTGCTTAAGCATCCACCTCTTGGTTTCAGCTCAGGTCGTGATCTCAGGGTGATGAGATTGAACCCCACATCCGGCTTCCTGCTCAGCGCAAAGTTTGCTTGAGAATCTCTCTTCCCTTGCCCCCCCACCTTCTCTCCGAAATAAATAAATTAGTCTTAAAAGGAAAAAAAAAAAAGAACTGAACAAGCAGATTCATGGGTTGGGGTGGAGTTAAAAGCCACACATCTCTTTAGCTGTGGTTAGTCCAGGTCCTCCTTCATCTATCATACTGCTTCCCAGGCCATCATTTAGGTCCTTGTAAATAAAGTCGGTGAAATGAGAGTATACCCCATTCAGATGTAGGCCTTTTTAGTTCAACCATACAATGTGTATCTCAACAAAGGGAACAGTCTCGTTCAGCCAGTATCTCCGAAGAAAACAGCAGGTTTGCTCTTTGTGTTTCTACCCTGGCAAAGCTGAGAGGTCAGCTCACTGCAGAAGAAAGCAGTCTAGCTGGTGCTGCAAAGACCGACACTGCTATGGCCACCCTCCTGTCTTGGCCACCAGGCTCAGCCTAAGCCATGCACCACCACCACCCCTCATCCCCCCACCCCTCCGCTGCCAACAAATCCCTGTCTGTTTCTCCGCTCCAGCACAAAGCCTGCACCGTCACCTAGCTGTACACACTGTGGTGCCTACCAAAGAGTAGGAGCCAAGCATTTGTTGAAAGTTTAAGGGAAAACTTAAAAACGAAAATTTCCCTATTGCCAAAAGGAAAAGAGACCTCTTTCTCCTCTCCCTTCAGAGCCTTTCCCTGAGAAACTGAGTATTTGTGAATCCTTCTTTTGATATGTAGTCAAGTCTTTGCAAAGGCTGAGTAAGCCCACTGTCAGTTTTGCAACTCAGGAATGCTTTTCTTAAGCATCTGAGAAGCAACTCTTTGAAAAGTAGACATTAAGGATGATAGTGCCCCTATTTTTCTGTCACCTTGGGAGTCAGCCTAGTTGCCTTTCTCTGAGCTGTAAACTATTTGCTTCTCATAGAGATAAGAAAAATTTTTGTATTCTTTTGGATAAAAGCAATTAGCAAAAACATGGCTGCCGCAATTACCAGGTGAACTTCGGATGAACCATAAAAGAATACATAGCAAGGGTACTGTCAAGTCCTCTTACAAGAAGACAAGTTACCACTAATGCAGAGAATCTGTACCAAATGAATTTCAATTACTCGGCTTTATAAAAAGGGTGGGATGTCTTTCCGTCTTTCTATTTTTATCTCATTTCCTAGGATGCACATTGTAATCTGCTTTAATGTTTTTTCAGCAAATCTATTTTCTTTCTTCTCTACATTTTGTGGAGAGGATTTTGGGGGTTGGCAGGATTTTAAATTTTCCACAAGAAAAAAAAGGAAGAAAAGTAAGGAGGGGAAGCAAAAATAAACCAGAATATGAAGTCAGTAAAGGAAAGAAGAAAGGGAGGAAGGAGGGGACATCTACATGGAAAAAAAATTTTTAATCTAGACACAGACCTTACACCCTACAGAAAAATGACTCAAAATGATCACAGACCTAAATGTAAAATGCAAACTATAAAACTCCTAGAAGATAACACAGGAGAAAATGTAGGTGACCTTGTAGGTGATGATTTTTTAGATACAAAACCAAAAGCATGATCTATGAAAGGAATAATTGATGAGCTGGACTTCATTAAAATTAAAAACTTCTGCTCTATGAAAGATAATGTCAAGAGATTAAGAAGACAAGGCACAGACTGGGGAAAATCTTTATAAAAGGTAATGTCTAAAAAAGGGTTGTTATCTGAAATACATAACAAGCTCTTAAAACTAAACAATAAGAAAATAAGCAACTCAAATAAATGAATGGTCAAAAAATCCCAACAGGCACTTTACCAAAGATGATACATAGATGGAAAGTAAGCATATGAAAAGATGTTCAACCTGATAGGTCATGAAGGATATGCAAATTAAAGCAAAGAAATAGTAACTACACACCAATTAGAATGACCAAAATCCAGAATACTGTCAACACTAAATGCTGATGAGGATCAAGACCGTCAGGAACTCTTAGTCACTGCAGGTGGGAATGCGAAAGGGTGCGCCCACTTTGGAAGACAGTTTGACAGTTTCTTAAAAAAGCAAAACACACTTTTACCAGATGATACAGCAATCATTCTCCTTGATACTTACCCAAATGAATGGAAAAGATACCTACACAAAAACCTGCATGTGACTGTTTATAGCAGCTTTATTGTAACCGCCAAATCTTGGAAGGAACCAAGATGTCCTTCAGTAGGTGAATGAATAAATAAATTGCAGAAAATTCAGACAAAAAAAATTACTCCATGCTATAAAGAAATGAGCTCTAACACCATGTAAAGACAGGGAGAAACCTAAATGCACATTCCTAAGTGAAAGAAGCCAATTGGACAAGGTTACATACTGTGTGATTCCAACTATGTAACATTCTGAAAAAGGCAAAACTATGGAGACGGCAAAAATATTAGTGGTTACCAGAGATTGGAGAAGGGATGAACAGACAGAGCAAGGAGGATTTTTATGGTGAAAAACTTTCCTATATGAAAATGTAACAGCAGATACGTGTCATTTCACATTTGTTAGAACTCCTAGAATGTACAACACCAAGAATGAACCCTAGTATAAACTAAGAACTTCGGGTGATTGTGTCAGTTAGGTTCATAAATTGCAATTATTTTAATGTTTTGCAAAAGAATAATAAGAAAGCTTCCTGCTTTTCCTTTTCTCTTTTCTTGATTCCAAATAGGAACGTAACTGTCTAGGGGCAACTGGGTGGCTCAGTCATTAAGCATCTGCCTTCGGCTCAGCTCATGATCCTAGAGTCCTGGGGTCGAGTCCTGCATCAGGCTCCCTGATCAGCAGGAAGCCTGCTTCCCCCCCCCCCCCCCACTTTCCCTGCTTGTATTCCCTCTCTCACTGTCTATTCCCTCTCTCACTGTCTCTCTCTGTCAAATAAATAAAATTGTGGGGGAAAAAAGGAATACAACAGTCTAATAGTCTATATGTATTACTGACCTCAATTTCTTTATTAAGACATAGAGATATATGTTTCATGGGATTTTCAGTAAAATGCTTTAAAAAGAAATGTATCATAAGCTGAAATAAACTTTCCAGTCAGGAATTGTTTTGATGTTTGGAATACAAGTTCCATAAAGAACTCTGTAATTTGAGGAATTTGGGAGATAATTAGAAAGAACAGCCCATAATCTCTCATTTTTCTAGTAGTCAATTATCTAGTTATAAGTAGAAATATTTTTATTATTACACAAAGTGTTAAATTCCCAATCATGTCTTTAATGTTTTCTACAAATTTATGTCTTAGGGGTAGAAAGGAACCTCTTCTCTTGCTCATAAAAGACAAATAGTCATCCATACTTATTATGCCTTCTCTTGAAAGTACTGGGAAGAAAGGGCCTACTGAGCTCTACACCTGGTGTGATGTAGAGATCAGAAATCTGATTAGAGAGATTCTGGATAAAGACCACAGCTCATATTTGGCCCTTCTTCTTGATTTCCCGAGAATATGCATGCTCAAAAGCAAAACACAGTTGTCCTCAAGGCCAAGGCATATATCCGTTTCTGTCTTTTTTTTTTCTCCCATCTTTCCTGCCATGCAAGGCTTTACAATTTTAACTGGGTATTTGCTTATTGCCTTTCCCTGCCCTTTAAGAATGCAAACTTCCTGAAGGCAAAGATTGCATCATTCTTATTGACTGTTTACCACAGACACTAGATAAATTCTTTTTTCATACTACACAGACAGAGTACTTATCTATTGGATGCTAAATATAATCCTCTTATCCTACGCTTAGTTAATCTGCACTCTTGGCTATCCCTTAAATGTTCTCTGGGTTTTCCAACTGTTGGGTCTTTGTTACACTATTTCTTCATGTACGGCTCTTGCTCTTTACTTCCCACTCTTGGTCTCATTACTTTATTTTTGAAAACGTATTGATCCCTCCAGGTCTATTTCCTTCTCAAACATCCTCAGTGATTCCTCTCCTGATAAACTCAACCAAATCCGATCTACTCCTATAAACACACTTGTAACATTTCTCTTCTATTTTTCTGAAGGACTTTATCACTGTTTCAACTTACATTTTATTCAATCACATGCATGCTTTCTCCCTTCCCTTTGACTTCAATTTTTCTGAGAATAAGGATTGTGTTTTAGTTATCCTTCTATCTCCATAAACATCTGGAACCAAGGGGGTGCTTTATAAATACTTGCTGTACTCACATTGCCAGAATAACTATTATTTAAACTTATTGAATCTATGGAGTCAATTACAGATATAACTGAATATCTAAATTATAATTCGATTCACTTACATTACTAAACAATATGTATTGATGTTTACAAGTTAACTATAAGACTTATGTATTTAATACTTTATAAAATGTGATTTCTAGCATAGTAAATGTAGGTTCAGTTTTCCAAGTAAGGAAGCTGTCTAACAATTTTGTTATGACTACAGAGTGGCTGGTTTACTCTTCTGCATTACTGAGAGCTATCGTTTATCAATCTTTTTTTTAAATTTCAAAAACTTTTTAAAAATATGTACTATCTACAATAAAAATGTGAAAGAATTATGAAGGAAAAGATTTTATTTTCTCATTTATGAGAACTTGGACTCTAGAAGGCATCTGGTAAATATAAAAATGATACTTTCAAAAGCTCTAAGAAGATGAGGATTCCTAATTGCCAGGGATTTTATTTTAATAAAACACACGCCAGGTCATGTAAGGAGAGTCTTTATCCTGCTTAAAGCCTAGGACATTTGGGGCGCCTGGGTGGCTGAGTGGGTTAAGCCTCTGCCTTCGGCTCAGGTCATGATCCTAGGGTCCTGGGATCGAGCCCCACATTGGCCTCTCTGCTCAGCAGGGAGCCTGCTTCCCCCTCTCTCTCTGCCTGCCTCTCTGCCTACTTGTGAACTTTCTCTGTTAAATAAATAAAATCTTAAAAAAAAAAAAAAAGCCTGGGACATTTGATTACCTGTATCCTGGCATCCTCCGCTCACACAGGTATGTTTCCCTAACACTGTAAAACTGCTCAGAGGATGGCCTACACTTGCCAAACCCTTCTACAATCTTACTGTTTGCTGATCTGTGACAATTACACCCAGTCTTCCAATGTTAAATCAACTTAAAATGCCAAAAACACAATGAATATTTGTGCACATGCCTTTCTACTTAGATATGGGGTCCTTACTTCCACTAAACTATTCATCCAGAAAATGATTGAGATGATTTAATAATGTTACAATTATATTGGAAAATTTCAATTGCATTTAAGATCTGTGTAATGTCTGAGGCTGCTCTTTAGGAGAAGTAATAATTCTACAAGCTGGTAAAATAGGGCATTTGTCTAAGCTGCCTGTGTGTTCTTTTACTCACCTTTTCCTACTTATAAATGGGGATCTATTTTCTCTCTTAAGGGTGGCACATATTTTATGCTTTATCTTTTGACCTTCATTAAAGGAAGTTTATTTTCCATATCACATAATGATATTTGTACACACAGCTTCTCCTATGCTGTGTGGATACTCCATTCGACAAAGCTTTGCTGTTCTCAGTTTTATCTTGTCATGTCAGGAAACATATGTCATGCCAAAATTAAAACAATTCATAAAAGGTGGAGACAGTTACTTAGTACAAAGGATTAGTTTGGGTATAGGGGACCCACAAGAGATAGGGCAATAACCTAAGGTTAGCAATAGTGGAGCTGTCACAACCACTAGGTCCTAAGAAACAAGGGAGAAGTTACTAAAACCCAGAACACGAGAAAGGTGTATAACGTCAGGTACCTCAAGAAGATAATTTGAGGGACAGAGCCAATCCAGTGCAACAGTAAGAAATGATCTTGAGAAATAAATACCCTTTTTCTCTCTCTCCTTCCCTTCAACCTCCAAAGCTCCCTACAGGTCAAATCCAATCAGAAACCAGAAAGTAGAAGAGCCCCACTAATTTGATCTGTAGAAATACCATGGCGAGGAGCAGGGAGGAGAAAGGATGAGAGTATATCTAGAGAGCAAAACAGCAGAAATCCAATATGGCTCCTTACTACATGGGACACAGTGAACATCACATGTCCCTGACCTTCTAACCTTACTTATATGCAAGGCCTCAATGACATGTATAATAATGGGTAGGTAAGTACAAAAAGTTTTTAAAAACCTGGCTAACAACTTTTGTCAATGAACTGGCATAATTTTGCAGTGTTTAATTATTCCCACCTGTGCTCATTTGTAATTGGGTGCTACTTAACCACCTAAGAATTTCTGTTGAGGATTTTTGGTCTTCTTTGAGTCCATAGCTGTTGGAGAATTGTGGTTTTCATGTTACTACTGGACTTTTTTTTTTAAGATTTTATTTATTTATTCGACAGAGATCACAAGTAGGCAGAAAGGCAGTCAGGGAGAGGAGGAAGCAGGCTCCCCGCTGAGCAGAGAGCCTGATGCGGGGCTCTATCCCAGGACCCTGAGATCATGACCTGAGCTGAAGGCAGAGGCTTTAACCCACTGAGCCACCAAGGCGCCCCTCTACTGGACTTTTTTTTAAGTGGAGCTCCACTAAATCTTGAATTCCAAGTCAAAGTCAAAAACACAGCCTGGGAACTAAAATTTTTAACACCCATCAGTTGAATTTTTTCACCTAGAATATGTCCTCTGTGTAAATTCAAGCCCACAAAGCTGAATAGAAGATTAGCACTGACTCTTGGGGATCACTGGAGGAACATGAGGAGACCTAGCACTCTGTGCAGTAGTCTTATATATATTTTTTTAATAATTTTTTAAAATTTATTTTCAGCGTAACAGTATTCATTATTTTTGCATCACATCCAGTGCTCCATGCAATCCGTGCCCTCTCCAATACCCACCACCTGGTTCCCCAACCTCCCACCCCCCGCCCCTTCAAACCCCTCAGATTGTTTTTCAGAATCCATAGTCTCTCATGATTCACCTCCCCTTCCAATTTCCCCCAACCCCCTTCTCCTAACTCCCACTGTCCTCCATGATATTTGTTATGCTCCACAAATAAGTGAAACCATATGATAATTGACTCTCTCTGCTTGACTTATTTCACTCAGCATAATCTCTTCCAGTCCTGTCCATGTTGCTACAAAAGTTGGGTATTCGTCCTTTCTGATGGAGGCATAAGACTCCATAGTGTATATGGACCACATCTTCCTTATCCATTCGTCTGTTGAAGGGCATCTTGGTTCTTTCCACAGTTTGGTGACCGTGGCCATTGCTGCTATAAACGTTGGGGTACAGATGGCCCTTCTTTCACGACATCTGTATCCTTGGGGTAAATACCCAGGAGTGCAATTGCAGGATCATAGGGAAGCTCTATTTTTAATTTCTTGAGGAATCTCCACACTGTTCTCCAAAGTGACTGCAGCAACTTGCATTCGCACCAACCGTGTAAGAGGGTTCCCCTTTCTCCACATCCCCTCCAACACATGTTGTTTCCTTTTATTTTTAACACCACTTTTGACTGTGCATGGAACCTTTCATGACCTGCTTTCCCTCATTCCCTGGCAATCTCCTTATAACCTTTTCCTTTCAGCCAAAAAATAGAAGGAAGTGCCAAGGTGATTAGCATGCCAGTGTGAGTCAAGGCTCTGCTGCCAAACCGATTCTTCATTTGAATTAATGAAAACATTGTCAGCTGCGTCAACAAAGGGGCTCTCAGCACTGAGAGGACACAACCCATGGCTGGAAGAAAATGGCCTAATACCACTTCCAAAGGTGTATCACTGAAAAGCAACCATCCTTAAGAAATGGACAGGGTTTGCCTTCTCATACCTGTCGGGTTCCTGGGGGGACAGGTGGCGGGGGGGGGGGGGGGCAAAGTCTTTTCTGATCACTCTGTTATAAGGTAATACCACAGAAAGGTGAGATGCCCTTGATCTATTCACTCAAGTCAATGTGATTTACACTAATGGAGCATCTAATGGGTGCTAGGCTCTGTGCTAGGTGCTAGTGAAAACAAGATGAACATCCCACTGCTAATAAGGAGACTGATGCATAAACAGACAAACACACACAAATGATGGTGCCTGTGGAGCTCAGAATGGAGAAAACAGAGTCTTCCCTGGAGACAGAACAGTTGTTTGGGCTGGATACTGAGCAATGAATGAATATGGCATGATTCCACAGAAGGAGAAGAGAGGAGATGAACTTCCAAGCAGAAGGAATAACTACCACAAAGACTGCAATTACTAACACAGTGAAGATAGTACAAACATCATAAACCCAGTAACTTCAGTAGGTAATAAATTACCATGAATATATATTGATACACCAAGAACAAAAACTATATATATATATCCTATTTTCTTATTTTTACTTATACTTTTAATTTTTTTTTAATTTATTTTTTTCATTGTTCCAAAATTCATTGTTTATGCACCACACCCAGTGGTCCATGCAATATGTGCCCTCCATAATACCCACCTCCAGGTTCACCCAACGCCCTACGCCCCGCCCCTCCAAAACCCTCAGTTTGTTTCTCAGAGTCCACACTCTCTCATGGTTTGTCTCCCCCTCTGATTTCCCCCAACTCACTCTCTCCATCTCCCAATGTCCTCCATGTTATTTCTTATGCTCCACAAATAAGTGAAACCATATGATAATTGACTCTCTCTGCTTGACTTATTTCACTCAGCATAATCTCTTCCAGTCCCATCCATGCTGATAAAAAAGTTGAGTATTCATCCTTTCTGATGGGGCATTATACTCCATAGTATATATGGACCACCTCTTCCCTATCCATTCACCTGTTGAAGGGTATCTTGGTTCTTTCCACGGTTTGGCGACTTGGCCATTGTTGCTATGAACACTGTGGTACATTCAGATGGCCCTTCTTTTCACTACATCTGTATCACTGGGGTAAATACCCAGTAGTGCAATTGCAGGGTTATAGGGTAACTCTATTTTTAATTTTTTAAGGAATCTCCACACTGTTTTCCAAAATGGCTGCACTAACTTGCATTCCCATCAACAGTGTAAGAGGGTTCCCCTTTCTCCACATCCTCTCCAACACACATTTTTTTACTGTCTTGTTAATTTTGGCCATTCTAACTGGTGTAAGGTGGTATCTCAATGTGGTTGGTTTTTTTTTTTTAAGATTTTATTTATTTATTTGACAGATGGAGATTACTAGTAGCCAGAGAGGCAGGCAGAGAGAGAGGGGGGAAGCAGACTCCCTTCTGAGCAGACAGCCTGAGGCGGGGCTTGATCCCAGGACCCTGAGATCATGACCTGAGCCAAAGGCAAGAGGCTTAACCCACTGAACCACCCAGGCGCCCCCTCAATATGGTTTTGATTTGAATCTCCCTGATGGCTAGTGATGATGAACATTCTTTCATGTGTTTGTTAGCCATTTGTATGCCTTCATTGGAGAAGTGTCAGTTCATTTCTTCTGCCCATTTTTTGACATGATTATATGTTCTCTGTGTGTTGAGTTTGAGGAGTTCTTTATAGATCTTGGATATCAGCCCTTTGTCTGTAGTGTCATTTGCAAATATCTTCTCCCATTCCGTGGGTTGCCTCTTTGCTTTGTTGACTGTTTCCCTTGCTGTGCAGAAGCTTTTGATCTTGATGAAGTCCCAAAAGTTCAGTTTTGCTTTTGTTTCCTTTGCCTTTGGAAACATGTCTTGAAAGAAGTTGGTGTGGCCGATGTCAAAGAGGTTACTGCCTGTGTTCTCTAGGATTCTGATGGATTCTTGCCTCATGTTGAGGTCTTTTATCCATTTTGAGTTTATCTTTGTGTATGGTCTAAGAGAATGGTCAAGTTTCATTCTTCTCCACATAGCTGTCCAATTTTCCCAGCACCATTTATTGAAGAGACTGTCTTTTTTCCACCGTACATTTTTTCCTGCTTTGTCAAAGATTAGTTGACCATAGAGTTGAGAGTCCATATCTGGGCTCTCCACTCTATTCCACAGGTCTATGTGTCTGTTTTTATGCCAGTACCATGCTGTCTTGGTGTCTTTGTAGTAAAGCTTGAAATCAGGCAACGTGATGCTCCCAGTTTTGTGTTTCTTTTTCAACATTTCCTTAGCAATTTGGGGTCTCTTCTGATTCCATACAAATTTTAGGATTGTTTGCTCCAGCTCTTGGAAAAATGCCAGTGGAAATTTCATCGGAATGGCAGTGAAAGTATAGATGGCTCTAGGCAATATAGACATTTTAACAATGTTTATCCTTCTGATCCATGAACATGGAATGCTCTTCCATCTTTTTGTGTCTTCTTCAATTTCTTCCATGAGCGTTCTGTAGTTCTTCAAGTACAGAACCTTCACCTCTTTGGTTAGGTTTACTCCCAGGTTTCTTATAGTTCTTATTGCTATAGTAAATGGAATCGATTCTCTAATTTCCCTTTTTCATTGTTAGTGTATAAGAAAGCAACTGATAAAATCTCAGTGTCCAGCAGAGTAGACACTTAATAAATGTTGAAAGGAATGGTCATTTAGTGTCTTGTAAAAAATGTTTTTTATTTCTTTTAAGACTGAAGCACACGATATATGTTTTTAATTTAAAGTCAGTTAATTAACATAGACTGTATTATTAGCTTCAGAGGTAGAGTTCAGTAATTCACTGGTTGCATATAATACTCATTACTCATTACATCATGCAACCTACTTAATGCCCATCACACAGTTACCCCATTCCTCTACCCATCTCCCTTCCAGCAACCCTTAGTTTGTTTCATAGAGTTAAGAGTCTCTTATGGTGGAGTGCCTAGGTGGCTCAGTCATTAAATGTTTGCCTTTGGCTCAGGTCATGATCCAGGAGTCCTGGGATTGAGCCCCACATCAGGCTCCCTGCTCAGCGGGAAGCCTGCATCTCCCTCTCCCACTCCCCCTGGTTGTATTCCCTTTCTCACTGTCTTTTTCTGTTGAATAAATAAAATCTTTTAAAAAGTCTCTTGTGGTTTTCTTCCTCCTCTGATTTTGTCTATTTTTGCCTTCCTTCACCTATGATCCTCTGTTTTGTTTCTTAAATTCCATTATGAATGAAATCATATGGTGTGTCTTATTCTGAGTGACTTATTTTGCCTGGCATAATACCCTCTATTTCCATCCACATTGTTGCAAATGGTAAGATTTCATTGTTATTAATGGCTGAGTACTCTTCCATTATATACATATACCACATCTTCTTCCATTAATCTGTCAATGGACATCTGGGCTCTTTCTATAGCTTGGCTCTTGTGGACACTGCTGCTATAAAAATTGGGGGGGGGGGGTCCCCTTCAGATCACTATGTTTGTATCCTTTGGGTAAATACCTAGTAGTGCAATTGCTGGGTTATAGGGTAGCTCTATTTTCAACTTTTTGAGGAACCTCCATACTGTTTTCCAGAGTGGCTGCACCAGCTTGCATTCCTACCAACAGTGTAACAGGGTTCCCCTTTTCTCCACACCCTTGCTAACATCCACCATTTTCTGACTTATTAACTTTAGCCATTCCAACCAGTGTGAGGTGGTATCTTATTGTGGTTTTGATTTGTATTTCCCTGATGTCGAGTGATATCATGCATTTTTTCATGTATCTGCTGGCCATTGCATGTGTTCTTTAGAGAAATGTCTGTGCATGTCTCTTGCCCATTTCTGGACTGGATTATTTGCTTTTTGGTTGTTGAGTTTGAGAAGATCTTTATAGATCTTGGATACTAGCCCTTTATCTGATAAGACATTTGCAAACATCATCTTCCATTCCATAGATTGTCTTTTGGTTTTGTTGACTGTTTCCATTGCTGGAAGCACACCATAAATTTTGACGTGACCAGTAAACCTTGCAATCTTTACTGAGCTGGACTAAGTAAGAAATATGCTAATTTACTTAATAAAGGAATACTGAAGAAACATAAGTGAGGATTTTTTGAGGTGAGAGTCTCACATTTTAAGTCTAAACATTGGGGATTGGAAAAGATCAAGTGATCTTTATATCCCTATATATTTTTTATTCAACCATCTCTTTCATATTAATCCACAAGTGTTTTAGGAGACCAGGCTGAGCTTACTCTGAGACTACCCTGAGTTCTCGCCACTATGCCTGAGGCCAGCAAAGGGAGAGATTATGAGAGCCCCTTGGCAACTGTGACTGAGCTGCACTGTCCTTGTTCGAGAGCCTGCTGCATGTCTGAATATACCTGGTATCTCTTGATAAGCACAAGCATCCACCATGCAAACACCGATTTGTTCACAGATGGTGTTATACTAGGTGGCTCTGTTTCTTCCTCTTGAGAAAGATGTCTTTGGGAACCATAGATGCTGAAGCTTAAGAGAAGGGCTAAAATGCTTCTCCATCTGACACAAATCTACCTTCCTGGCTGATAGTGCCGTCAATAAAACCTAAGACTTCCCTACAAAGGGAAAGAAGAGTGGCATATACAAAAAGAATATGCTATCAGCAATGCACTAAGGAAAGCAACAAGCTTGGTATGTTTCAGAGACTGAGTAATGAGAAGGCCACAGGAGCAAAATGAAAAGAGAACTGTTGGAAGAACGTTCAATAATGCATTTGCTCAGATCCACAGATTGGAAGCTCTCAAACACTATGGAGCAAATTAAAGATATGCCAAGCAAAGGAAATTAATTATTAACAAAGTCAAGGCAATACAGGAATCATAAGATTAGTGACTTCAATTTTAAAGTTAAAAATTACAAATAAACTATATCTATAATGTAAGAAGAGGAAGAAGTTATAATTTCACAGCTCCTACAATGCCACCCCACTGAGCACCCAAATTCCTCCAAATTGTCCTCCCGCTTGCCCCAAAAACCAAAAAGACTTTGTTGTCACTGTTTTGAAATCCTAAGTTTTTAACAGTAACTTCTGTATATGAAAGTTCAAGAAAAACCCTTTATGTGGACATATAATAAACTCCCTTATCATCTGATAGCATAAAAAAAGAATACGTAAGAATTCAGTCTATCATAGAAGGAATACAGCAACATGATGTGGTTTGAACAAGAAGAATTTTAGGAATTACAGTACAGGTTCTTTAGCCACTAAGGCATGGGGAATGTGGAATCCCAAAGGGAACTGGAACCAAAAAGGAGGTACATCAACTACTCAGGAGTTTGCCTGAAGTAGGACAAGGAGACCTAACTATCTTGGCTTCCTCCCTTATATTATCTCCCAATCTCTTCTCAGTGCCTTCTACTGGCTGTCCCTAACCAGAAGCCAGGAGGCAAGGGGTACTGAGGGATGTAGTGGGCAGAACTAAGTTCCCTGGAATATAGGAAATATAGGTAAGAGGAATATAGGAATATAGGTAAGAGAGGGGAAAAAGCAAGACCTGGATCTGAACAAACAAGCAAATGACTAGAGGAGGGAAACTATAGTGGTTCTAAACCATATTGTTAAATTCTTTGGCACTCTTGAGTACCAAAAGTGGGAACTAACTGCACTCTTCCTGAATATGGCCGGCCTTAATGTCTTGCTTCTAAGGAACAGAATGTAGCAACAAAGTGACTACATGAATTCATGAAATATACAGCTTCCTCCTTGTTCATTAGCCCTTGCCGCCCCCCGATCTCTCTCTCTCTCTCTCTCTCTCTCTCCATCCCTGGAACCCAAGTTCTTTGAGGTGTAATCCAACAGAGTGAATTTAATACAGGCAAATAATTCCAAACTGTAGTTTGTTTAAAGACTTGAAAATTAAATACAGGTTAGACTGTCTGGGGATTAGCAAGAGCCAAGCAGAGATGAGTAAAGGACCCATATAGATATTCTGATCACTGCCCCAAGTGACATTCCAGCTGACAAATGAAAGTGTGGACCTTTAGAGGATTCCAAACTCAGCCTTCAAGTCACCCCTGCTCATACCACATGGAACAGGAACATACTGTCTCCACTGAGTGCTGCCCAAATTGCAGGTCCATGAACAAAATATCACTGTTTAAACTACTAAGTGCTGTGATGGGCCATTCCCTAGCATTAGATAACCCCAACAGGATCTGAGAGCAAACAAGCCAATGACTCGCACAACATCATTCTCATTTTCTCATTTCTGCTTCAGCTAACATCTGAAGGTCTCAGTCAGAGCCAACCACACTTAAATTTTATGGCCATTTTGGATATTTATTGGCCAGTGTTACTGTAAAAACAATGTTTCAACTCATTAATTCTGATTATACTTCCAAAGAATGAATGATTGTTCATGGATTTATTTATTCCTCCATTTAGAAGCATTTCCATATGAAGTTGTTGACAGAGACCGGTCTCCTTAAGACTCCGAAACGTTAATTACACACATGAAATTCAAGTTAATTTACAATTATTTACTATTAATCTGAAATGAAGGTCAGTTCAATGACTAAAGGAATACTTATCTATCTGAAGGGTATTGTGTAAAAGATTAATTTGATAATTGTGGCATTTATTTTGTATGCTGCCCTTTTATGGTCATGGGGAAAGTTAGTGAAAAGGGAGATGGATGAGAGGGAGAAGAAATAGGGAAGAGAGTGGAAGAACAAGAAGCAAAGAGGGAGGAAAGGGTGGAAAGTGAGAGCCAAGGAAAGAGAGAAGCATGGTAGTGAAGAATAATTTGAAGACAGATCTACCTTCACAAGTATGCTGATTCAATGACCCTTTCCATGGAAATGTTTTCTCAGTGAAAGAGAAGAAGACAAACAGAACTGATACATTTCTCAACATGTTTTTGAAGACAAAAGATTCAGGGTGGTTTGCTGGAAAACAGAGCAGATGGAGAGAGGGGACCAGACTGTGCCATTAACAAGTCATGACAGTGAGGTCACTTACTGTCTTCGTGGCTTAATTTCTTCATGCATAAAATGCATGGATTATACCAGATGATTTCTAAACTTTCTATGTTACAGCGTAAAATGCTAAGACTATTATTTATGGAAACTTTCATCTTGCCAGATACTGATGCTGTGCTTAATCCTAGAGCAAAAGAAATGTGAAACTGAGAAAAATGACACATAACAGTTTGTCCCAGCCTGATAACTTGCCACACACCTCACGGTGAGGTATTGAGTAGTAATTCTTTTTTTTTTTTAAGATTTTATTTATTCACATTTGACAAAGATCACAAGTACACAGAGAGGCAGGCAGAGAGAGGGGGGAAGCAGGCTCCCTGCTGAGCAGAGAGCCCGATGCGGGACTCGATCCCAGGACCCCGGGATCATGACCCGAGCCGAAGGCAGAGGCTTAACCCACTGAGCCACCCAGGTGCCCCTTGAGTAGTAATTCTGACATTGTTTCCACTGCATTTGTTTTGGTAGGTATTCACATGAGAAGTGGAGGAAAACTGCCTTCCATGTTTTTGTCCTGAACATTTAAAAAAAAAAATAAGAGAAATGAAGAAACTAACTAACCATGCCCTGCTTCCATCCTATAATATTCTTACATATTTACCTACGAATAAAAACTAGTGGAATTATCTCATACAGTTTGGAATTCAAGACAAGGAGTTCCTTGCCTTGACACAGAGCTGCTGCAAAGATGGAAGGAAGCACCAAGAACTCTTATAATCCATGTTCATTCTCCATAGATGAAAGAAAGGAAACTAGAACTGAATCACTTCCTGAAACTATTGTCTTCTAGTATCCCACAGTTTCTGATAAGAAGTATTTTATCATTATCATCTTTATATGTATGAAGTCTATTTTCCTTCAGCTGATTTGAAATTTTTCACTTTACCTTTTGTTTTGAGCCGTTTGTCTATGATGTGTCTAATTATGGTTTTATTTTCATTCATCTTGTTTGGGATTTATTGAACTTCCTGAAATCTATGTATGAGTATTTACTCTTCAACTTTGGAAAGCTTAGAGCCACTTTTTAAAAAAGATTTTATTTATTTATTTGACAGACACAGTGAGAGAGGGAACACGAGCAGAGGGAGTGGGAGAGGGAGAAGCAGGCTTCCCGCCGATCAGGGAGCCTGATGCAGGGCTCCATTCCAGGACCATCATAACCTGAGCCCAGGGACCGAGGGCAGATGCCCAATGACTCAGCCACCCAGATGCCCCATGAGCCATTCACTTTTAATATATTTTTCCTGCCCTGTCTGTCCTTTCTCTTGTCTCCTTCTCAAGACCCAACTACATATATGTTAGTACACTTAATATTGTTCCGACTCCCTGGTGTTCTATTTTCTCATGATGGATGACTTTGGATCAATTTTCTACCAAGAAGTTTCGAATTTGCTGTTCCTTTACTCTACTATGTCTAGTCATTTTTTTCACTTCATGTATTTTTTTTAAAAGATTTCATTTATCCATTTGAGAGAGAGAGTGAGAGGGAGCATGAGAGGGGAGAAGGTCAGAGGGAGAAGCAGACCCCCCGTGGAGCTGGGAGCCTGATGTGGGACTTGATCCTGGGATTCCAGGATCATGACCTGAGCTGAAGGCAGTCGCTTAACCAACTGAGCCACCCAGGTGCCCTCATATATTTTGTTTTTGTGGTTCAAGGCTTTTTCATTTTGTTATTTTTAGAATTTTTAACTTTCTCTTGTATTCTCCCACCTCATCACCCATTTCCCCCCCACCTTTTCTTGGAAAGTATTTAATATATTATGGTTGTTTTAAAGTATTTATATGCTAATAACAAAATATGTGTCATCTGTGTGGCTGCTTCCATTAACGGTTGTTTTCTCTATTTCCTGATTATGGATCACATTTCTCTGCTTAATTTTATATTGCATGCCAAATTTTATATATAAAAGAGTATAGAAGACTGATTTATAATATTTTTTATGTGTTTTCTGTAGTCTTTTTCCTAGAAAGGGGAACTCATCTCATCTAAAAGGCAGACAGGATCAAAGGCTTATAATTCAGATTCTAAGAATTGAGTTGAGCTAGGGTAGGATGCAACTCTGATTTGATTTTACCTCTAGCTTCAAAATAAAATAAATCTCTTTTTGTTTCAGTTCTACCCTCAAAGATTAATCTCCTTGATATCATTAAGACTTGAACTGGCAGGGGGCGGGGGAGCTCTGGCTTGCAGCTTTAATTTTTTTATTGACCTCTGATTGATTTTTTATTGCTCTCCACCAGGACCCTAAAATCTCAACACCAAAACACTATACAAACTCTTTCTGTTCTCTGGTCTGAGCTCCACAGCAAACTCTACTACATTCTCTGCTGCTTACTCAGCAAAATGCTTATGGCATGAAATGGAAATTCTTTTAAGATAGTACCAAGTGATTTATTTTTCCATTTGGGGCTCTTCCAAATTCCAATCCATCATGCCAGCCATCTGTGTCACCAAAAGTTTAGATGTATTCCCTTTGTCCTTCAAAGTCTCTCATCTCTATCAGGACTACTCCTCTGACCACATACACTCTTCATAGACACCCACTTCCAAGTACAGAAGTGTGTGGCTCTTCGCTCAGCAGTGAAGAGCTCACCCCTCCCTAGAATTTAGTTCATTAAGATTTCTCAGCATCCACTGTTGTTCAATAGCCTTATAGGTGTGTACAAGTATGGTTATTTTATTGTATCCACTTTGTAATAGTTTTTAACACATGGTTGTTCACATAACTTCTATATCCTGAACAGGATTAGCATACCTAAATAGATGTTGCCTATCTTTTAGAAGAGGCAATAGGCTGAGGGAAAAAAAGCAGCTGAAGAGTTGCAAAATCTAAAAATAAAGTGCTTTTCAGTACCAAAGTCAAAATGCATCCTTTAAAGGATAAATTTAAGAAGAATGCATCACAATGACTGAAGAATTACTTTTCCTGCCTTAATTTTTGGGATTCCATATGATGTTGAGAAAGAGGAAAGTCAGAAGGGAAACTGAAGAGTTTGATTCTAAGAGTGTCCCTGAATAAGGTCTAAGTCTGCTCTAATACAGTACACTCAAAAGAATCCCAGATGAGATGATAAACTCTCTAGACTACATGGAAACCTGAGTATCAAGGAGACTAAAGCATAGTTCTCATGGAAAATTTCACCAATATTTGCCAAGGCTGGAAGAGTATTACAGCCATAGAGAAGAAATGGCAATAAGCTATACCTTGGCAGTTAGGACCTGAGACAAGCCAATGTGAGTCTCACCCAGATCGTGTAAGTTACATATTAAATACCCATCAGGGGCACCTGGATGGCTCAGTGAGTTAAAGCCTCTGCCTTCAGCTCAGGTCATGATCCCAGGATCTTGGGACTGAGCCCCACATCGGGCTCTCTGCTCAGCAGGGAGCCTGCTTCCTCCTCTCTCTCTCTCTGCTTGCCTCTCTGCCTACTTGTGATCTCTGCCAGTCAAATAAATAAAAAAATAAATGTTTATAAATAAATAAATAAATAAATACCCATCAGAACATCTGTGTATACTCTGAGATGGGTGTGGAAATGAGAACAAGGAGATCACAGAATATATCAAGGTATGTATGTAAGAGACTGCTAGAGTTTATCAGTCAACACTCAAGTGATCCTTTACATTTTCCAGACTCTCTTGCAGTAAGTGTGGTTGTATGGCTAGTTCTGGAAGAGGCCATGAGCTAAAGTGATGCCAATCACTTCAATACCAAGTGACTTAGTATTAGGTGTGCCTTACCACATTCTCTTCTGGTAGGATATTAGAGACTATGTAGTAAAGCAGAAGAGGAAAGGGAAATGGATTCTTTCATCACTATTTGAAAGAGAGCTACCCAGCAGTCCAGACCAGGAATAATCACAAGAGACTCTAAACAAGCAAAATATAAATTTTGTATTCTTGTAGGCCACCACTGAGGTTTCACGTTTTATTTATTAATGAAGCAGAGCTTAGCCTAGTGTCACTCAAAATGTGGTCCATGTTAGTAAGTTCTAGTCTGCATATTGTTTGATATTTATGATGAAATTAAGTACAGAAATTGAAAGTTTTTAGAAATTTTTATAGCAATTTGAAAGAGAAATTTTTTATCTGTTGGAGTTAATAAAAAACAAATCCAGGTTTGTATTTTGTTTTTCTTGGCTCTATTTTTTAAAATTTTCACTCTTCTGGTAACTTATCTGTATTGTATTTTCCAAAAGTACCGGTCTGTGACAGATTGAAAATAATAGAAACTGGTTCTTTACCACTGAGAGTTTGACAAATACTGGCTATTCTACCCTGACTAATATACCAAAGCAAAAACAGGAATATCTTAGAAGGATACCAAAACAAGTTGAAGACTAAACACATATTTTGCTCTGAAGGAAGGATGGTAGGTAGATCCTTTGCAAATTAGATGCCTCCTACAAAGAGAGAGAGAGAGAGAAGGAAACTATGAATTAACTATTTTTAATCATGAAATAATTGTGTAGCCAGCATTTTAAAAATTCTGTGCTCTACTTTAAAAGAACATAACACTGTAAGAAGAAAATAAGTTCAGTCATAGATAAAACAAATAAAATGTCCATATCTCATCCTACCATTTGGCTTTAATATTGGAATAGTGGTAGAGACAGTGAAATATGACTTTCCTGAGGGGGTATTTCTTGATTAATAAGTTACTCAAGCCCCTCTTTCTCTCCCTTCTCCCAAAAGGCACCTCTCATTGTCTGACTGCAAAAGGAAGACAATGATCTTCCCCTGTTCGTTTTCATTACTGATGACTTCTTATGAAAAGGCAATTATAACACTGTGAAATCTCCTGGGGTTTTAAGCTGTGCATCCTCACAGCCCCTTACGATTAGGCAGTTATAACCTGTGATTCCTGAGAATGTGGATGCCCACCCTCAGCTGTCTTTATGAATACTGAACACAGTTACAGTATTGTGTAATCTGGTAAACTTAAAGCTGCCCATCCTCACCTACCCTCAATGATGAGTGGAAGCAATCCATCAAGGAGGAGACTTCGTTGTGTTAGACTGGTGGTGTTCACCCTGCCATCACTGCTTCCTAGTCCCTGCTATGGCTGCAAATATGTTTCTTTCAATCTATAGACCAAGGCTAGAATTTACTATTGAAAGGAACTCCTGTGAAAATTGAAAGGTAAGAAATGAAACAGATGTCATTCGTCTCAATACATCATCACCGTCAGAGGGGCAGGTGTCTAGTTCCAGATCACTCCGCAAAATCCCACACTTTGTCATGGTAGACGTATCTTGCAATTCCCTAGGACTGGCAGCTTCTTCACCCACTCCAAGGCTTCAGCCTGATGTCAAAGTAACTCTTCTCTGCTCTTTCAACTGCATATTTCCAGACCTTCAGTCTTTCAATAGCTATCTTTTTTTTTTTTTTAAAGATTTTATTTATTTATTTAACAGAGAGAGAAAAAGCATGCGTGCGAGAGAGGGAATACAAGCTGGGGGAACAGGAAAGGGAGAAACAGGCTTCCTGGTGAGCAGGGAACTTGACATGGGGGTTGATCCCAGGACCCTGGGATCATGACCTGAGCCGAAGGCAGACTCTTAATGACTGAGCCACCCAGGCATCTCTCAATAGCTATCCTAAACCTCTTATTTTCTTAATTCTTACTGAGACTTTATTTTATTCCAAAACCACTGATAGAGATAGTCTCAAAATGTCTAAGCAATATCAACAAAAGAGGGAAACTGGACCCCTTCATTATACCACACATAAAAATAAACTCAAAATTGATTAAAGACCTAAATGTAGATCTGGAACCATAAAATCCCTAGGAGACATAGCCAGTAATCTCTTTGACATTAGTCATAAAAAAATTTTTCTAGATCTGTCTCCTTTTGCGAGGGAAACAAAATCAAAATTAAACTTTTGGGACTACATCAAAACAAAAACTTTTTGCAAGGCAAAGGAAACCATCAACAAAACAGAAGGACAACTTACCAAATGGGAGAAGACATTTGTAAATGTTATATCTAATTAAAAGGTTAATAAGCAAAATATGTAAGGAACTCACACAATTCAACACCAATAAAACAAATAATCCAAATTAAAAATGAGTGGAAGGCATGAATAGACATTTTTCCAAAGAAGATATACAGATGGTCTATAGACACAAGAAACATTCAATATCACTCTTCATCAGGGAAATGCAAATCAAAAGCACAATGAGGTACTATCACCTCATACCCGTCATAATGGCTAAAATCAACAACACAAGTGTTGCTGAGGATGTAGAAAAAAAAAAACAATCGTGCACTGTTTGTGGGATGCAAGCTGGTGTGCCTGCTATGGAAAACAGTATGCAAGTTCCTCAGAAAGTAAAAAAATAGAACTACCTTAAGACCCAGTAATTCCACTGGGTATTTACCTGAAGAAAATGAAAACACTAATTTAAAAAGATATATGTACCCCTATGCTTACTACAGCATTGTTTACAGTAGTCAAGATATGGAAGCTGCCCAAGTGCCCATCGATAGATGAATGGATAATGAAGATATGTTATATATATAGACAATGGAATGTAACCCAGCCATCAAAAAGAATGAAATCTTGCCATGTGCAATGACAGAGATGGAGTTAGAGGGTCTTATGCTAAGTGAAATAGCCCAGACAGAGAAACATGAACACCATCTGATTTCACATATATGCAGAATTTAAGAAGCAAAATGAAGGATAAAAGAAACAAAAAACCAGAACCTTGAATATAGAGAAATTGTGGTTGCTCCAGGGGAGGTGAGTGGGAGGAAGGGTAGAAGAAGTGAATGAGCACTGAGCAGTGTATAGAATTGGTGACTCATTAGACTGTACATGTGAAACTAATATAACACTGTATGTTAAAAATTTTTTAAATTTCCAAGCATTATCAACTGTTATCTCTACAGTTCTGAAATAAATTATGTCAACCGACCTAAAGGGTTTTGGTAAAAGTCCTTCCAAAAATGCATTCTGAACACCATCACTAATTATTAAGGTACCACAAATGTATTCAGATTCCCGCCACAGTTGTTACAATAGGCCAAAACACAAGTGACGCACACGAAGAAGGCATCCTAATAACTTTCTCCCAAATGGGAGCTTCGGTCAGATCGTGATCATCTGACAACAGATTACATAGCAGAGTTGAACCACATGATATCATTGATATGTTACAGTTTGGACCCACAGAAAGAGTAATGTCTTACAGTTTAACCTAAGGCTTTGATAACCTCTTCATTCTAATGGATTTTTTTTTTTTTTTTTTTTTTTTTTTGTGGAAAGTATACCATTTTTTCCCAGATGGGGAAAAACCTCTCTCCAAAGACTCTGTATTGTATAAGCCGAGAGTATTTGCTAAGGTAAGTTATAAGTCCCTGAATTCAGATGAGAAGTCTATATATTTGATCTCAAAGCAGCAGTGCCAATAAACATAGATGACGACACTCTTGAAATACACCTTAGTGCCCCAAAACTAATGATGCTAAGAAACACTATTCCTCAAAAACCCCAGGATTTCATCAGATGTCTTTGTTCTAGCTCAGGATTTCTATACCTCGGCACCATTGACATTTTGGCCCACAAAGTTCTTCTGGTGAGTGTGGGGCGGGGAAGGCGGCGGACGGGCGGGAGCTCTCCTCCACGCGGTGGGATGTTTGGCCGCGTCTAGGCTTCCACCCACTAGATGGCAGTAGCACCTCCCACCTGTGACAAAAGAGCGTTTCCCAGGCATTGCCAAACGTTGGGGGGGGGGGGGGCAAAATCATTCCTGGTTGAGAACCACTTTCTTAGATGAAACAGAAATATGATGTTGGCAAGAGCTTAAGGCCTCTTTGCTATCAGCTTGTATTTCAACCTTCTACTTGACATTTGGTTTTCCCTCAAGATAGAGTGAAATCCTCTCGACATCTCAGTAAGGAGACTAAAGGGTATCAAACTGGGCAAGATATGCCAAAGAAACTATTTTAAGTGCATCGGCTATAAAGAACCCAAGGCAAGGCCATGTTTAATTGCTGATGCATAGCGATTTAGAGTGAGTTCACGCTATATGATGATGATTTTTATTTTTCTTTTAAAGATTTTATTTTTTTATTTATTTGACAAAGATAGACACAGTGAGAGAGGGAACACAAGCAGGGGGAGTGAGAGAGGGAGAAGCAGGCTTCGTGCTGAGCAGGGAGTCTGATGTAAGGCTTGATCCCAGGAACCTGGGATCATGACCTGAGCCGAAGGCAGATGCTTAACAAATGAGCCACCCAAGCGCCCCTATTTTTCTTTTAAATTAAATATTGTCTTCACCACCAGAAGATTCTAGATTGGGTAACAGTAAAATAGACTACACAAGAAATGAGCATATATCCAACAAAACATCCCTTCATTTTCAAATTCACCTGTAAACTATTTTCACCTTGATTAACAGAAGCATAATTTACAGTCATTCGAATCAATCAAATTACCTAATATTGAATCACTGTGCTCCTAAAACGGCATAACTTCAACTTCTTTGTTCTCACTCCTCTCCTCCTAAACTTTGTTTTTTTGGGGGATGAATTTCAGACTCACCACACACAACATATAGCACTAACGAACAGGGAGAGCAATCACCAACCTAGCAAGTGGACAGCAACACAGCCCTAAACTGACCCTTGTTTGTAAGAGCAGTCCCTCAGCCTGGAGAAAGCAGGCCTGACAGGTTGGCTAACCTTCTCACTATAGCTGTCTCAAAAACAAATACTATTACCATAGCAGAATAGACTGTCAGTGGTTCATCTGGAATGTAGTTCAGTCTTTAATTCCATAAAGACCATATATACGGTCCTTACATAGATATAATCTATATTCTAATATTTCATTTCTTAGACATATGTCTTTCTAAAATATGAAAAAAATACAAAACAACACAAAAATCTAGCACATCCAAAAGTTCAGACTACTTTACATAGAGGATATAATCCTTCTCATTGACTCATTGTTCTGATCACTGTGAGATCTAATCACTATTATACAATGCCATTATCATCATGATTTTGGCTCACCTGACTGGCTGATGAGGCTGAAAGTCATTACACCGATCAACAAAAGTAGTTTCCTACACACGCAAGTACATCTATGGAGGTTAGGTTTCCATGGATTTGACAGTTTTCTCTGCTTAGGAATTCAGCCACAGGCATTTCCTTGACCTTTCTCTTGAAACTCAATGCTAACCCTAACCCTAACTTCCCTCCACACTTGTCGAAAAACAAACCAAAAAAAAAAAAAAAACCCCAAAACCAAAACAAACAAAAAAACCCTTTTCTGTGGAAATGTCTAGGCTGACAGGAACTTATTTGTTTAGTTTATTCAACCAGGGAGTTTTTGCCATACTATGTACTATCCTAGCCTAAGTAAACATAGTCTAAGTAAACCTCTGGATCAACAATGAGAGAACAGTATTTCTAACTGATAAATGGATAAATGGAAAGATTAAGTAACTATTTAAGGTAAAAGATTCAGCAATACCAATAAATGTGCAAAAGCCTTATGAAATGGAGTAGGAGATTTTAACAACGAGAAAAATTAGTTTGTGGATGTTGTTAATATGAACACAATCACATGGCTAATGGGCAGGTGATGGAACCAAGGACATACACTTAGAAATTCTAGAAAAGAGTCTACGGCCATACCACCCTGAACGCGCCCGATCTCGTCTGATCTCAGAAATTCTAGAAAAGAGTCTAGTGCTATTTCCTCCATATTAAACAGCATAAAAATGAATGGAGAAGTATGGTGCTACTGTAAGATAAATAAAGACTGTACATAGCAGTAAGTGTTCATACAACTCACTTACCACAAAAGAGAAAGAAATATATCCTGTTTGGATTTCCAAGGGGCACTATCTGAAAGAAAACATCAATTTATGCTTGCTTTAGTAGAAAAGAAATAACTGCATTCATGTAAGTTTAATTCTTTAGAGTCTGACAGGGTATGAAGGTCATGAGTAGACCAAGAAGTCAAAAACACAGTGATAAGTGAGTCATCAAGGGTACAAACATACATCATTTTCTTACTCTATAAGGCAAATTTTAAAAAATCAGAATATTTTCCTTTGGAAAGAAATCCTG
Source organism: Mustela nigripes (assembly GCF_022355385.1). NCBI lineage: Eukaryota > Metazoa > Chordata > Mammalia > Carnivora > Mustelidae > Mustela > Mustela nigripes. The sequence goes on from NC_081575.1 coordinate 99,064,526, forward strand.
AGAACAAAAGCAATTTGTAAACAAACTTGTTGGTACTCACTTTTGGAATATTCTAAAAATCAAAACGCCAATAAACCTATGAACATTTAATACTACCCTCCTCCAACAAAAGAAGATGAAACCTACAGGAAATGGGGACACGAATAAGCACACAGCCCTACAGCCCTCTGTGAAAATACATAAAGTACCTGTTATCTGAAAGGGATCTCTTTCCAGATCACTGAGATTCTTTCAAGACCCAGAAAACTGGTTTGTTGGTTTACTTGAGGTTTAAAGGCACTCATTAATAATCCTTTAAAGCACTAAAAATATGTTAACATAAGGCCTTATGCTATTATTCAATGACAGATTGAGTTATCTGTGATCCTTGGTGATCCCTGCCCCACTCAGGAAACTAGAAAAGGGAGCATCTATATCTCAAAAAGGGGGGGGGGTGTTACGAAAAGAGCTAAGAAAAAATTTGGATTAAGAGGATTCATGGCAAAAAGATTACCTAATGATGCAAAACAAGGCTGTCCATGCCAAGACTATAAAAGATACCCCAGATTAATGGGATTGCAGGAAGTCTCTATGGAAAGCATTGACTAAATAGCGTAGAACCATCAGAAAGCTTAGTCTTGCGTCTTACACTTCTACCGAGCACAGCCTCATACTGAAGTGGACAGTGAAGGGAAACACTGACAGACTGCACATCCAAGAATATGGGAACCTGGGGCGCCTGTGTGGCTCAGTGGGTTAAAGCCTCTGCCTTCAGCTTGGGTCATGGTCTCAGGGTCCTGGGATTGAGCCCCGCATGGGGCTCTCTGCTCAGCAGAAAGCCTGCTTCCCTTTCTCTCTCTACCTGCCTCTCTGCCTACTTGTGATCTCTCTGTCAAATAAATAAATAAAATCTTAAAAAAAAAAAAAAAAAAATAACGGAAACTTGACTCCCCTTCCCAGGATACTCTAGAGATACAGCAAGCTTGAAGAGATTCAGAAATGTCTTCACTGGGTGTCTAGACAATTAGAACTGAAAGAGCCTTATTGAGGGAACTGTACCAGAGTGGAAAAGAACAAGATTTTCCCTGTATCCACAAATGGCACTGAAAGAGCCAAACTACAAGTGGCTTATAGTTGGGAGTGGAACTTGGCTATGACTCCTGGGGACCAATAAACAGATGGGAACAAGGACAACTTGGAAGATGCCAACATGCACAGATTACTCGGGCCAAAGTCCCTTTCCCATGCCTTAGTGGTATATAATCTCCCTGTAATTAGACTGAACTCTGAAGGAAAAGCAAGGATGGGAAAGAAACTGAATGAATTAATTTCTACTACCCACTAGACAAATAAATAGAAATAAATAAAAAGTTACTTTACCTTTCTAACACACCTGAATATGTGGATTCAGATTTCTACATGCCATACCAGCTCTATCACAAAACTGATTCGCTGCATACAAACTGCAAAGCTGCAACCATCAGCTGCAAATACAGTCCTGTCCTCATTCCTAAGCCCAGAAAATAAGGGACTGCCATTAAATTAGGGATACTTTAGGGATAAAAAATCTTCCACAATAATTTTGAAAGTTAAGAATTTTATAGGTATAGTGCTGATGTATGTATAATTAACTTTAAAGTCTCCCTCTCTTAAATTATGTTGTAGACGGACAGGACTGGAGGAGATTATGCTGAGTGAAATAAGTCAAACAGAAAAAGTCAATTATCATATGGTTTCACTTATTTGTGGAGCATAAGGAATAACATGGAGCACCTTAGGAGAATGAAAGGAAAAGTGAATTGGGGGAAATCAGAGTGGGCGATGAACCATGAAAGACTGTGGACTCTGAGAAACAAACTGAGGGGTTTGCGGGGGTGGGGGTCGTGAGGGGAGGGCTGAGCATGGTGGTGGGTATTAAGGAGGGCACGTATTACATGGAGCACTGGGTGTGGTGCATAGACAATGAATCTTGGAACACTTAAAAAATAAAATATAATAAATAAAATAAAATAAATTATGTTGTATCATAGCTTAAAGAAATGTACTATACTTGTTTGGTTTTCCTGGTCACGGATCCAAATTTTCACAAAGAAAGAGAATTTTTCAGTAGTTAAAGTGAAAAGAGACTTGCAGCTTCAGAAACAGGGTTATTACAAAAGCTTTGGCAGATATGATTAACTGAAAGACTGATTTAGGTAAGCATTCATTCCAGTTTGGAGTAGGATTTAGTATAGCCATATTCCAAGTACTAAGTTACTTCGCTGATCCCCCTTCTACATCTGCTTTCTTCATGGTACACGGCCATAAAAGTCTGCTTCCTTCCGTCGGAGTAATTATTCAGTGAAGGTCTGCGCGCCATCTTAGGCTGCCATTCTGTTAAAGCAGAGGTTTAATACCTGATTGTGCTCACCCTAATTACTCCAAGTCTTCAATTTCAATTAGTTAATATTTGCTAAATCAGTTAATATATTTAGAAACTATTCGTCTTACCAGTTTGCTTTTCAAATACAGACAGTCCCCAGCTTACGATGGTTCAACTTACAATTTTTCGACTTCATGAAGGTGCAAAAGCGCATTCAGTAGAAACCGTACTTTCATTTTTGAGTTCAGATCTTTCCCCAGGCTCATGAGATGCAGTATGAATGATATTCTTTTGTAATGCTGAGCAGTGACATCGAGCAGCTCTCTGTCAGTCACCAATGACAAGGGTAAACAACCAATCCACTTGGAACCATTCTGTACCCATACAACCATTCTGTTTCTCACTTTCACTATAGTATTCAATAGATTGCATGTAATAGTCAACCCTTCGTCACAAAACGGGCTTTGTGTTAGATGATTTTGCCCAAGCGTAGGCTAATGGAAGTGTTCTGGGCGTGTTTAAGGCAGGCTGGGCTGAGCTGTGATGTTCGGTAGGTCAGGTGTAGTAGATGGATTTTCAGCTTCTGATAGTTTCAAGGAACAAAGGGTTTATAGGGCCACAGCTCCATCAGCAGTTGAGGAAGATCTGTATAGTACTTGGCAAGAAATCATTCTACCTCCACTTCTTCCCCCATTTTGTGCTCTTTTTTCCCTTTTGGGGGAACAGATATAATGATACCAAACTAATTCCACATACCTTTTGTTTTTCTGCCTCTTTTCCTTTCTTCTGGGCTAAGAAGCCAGAATCACCCGAATAAGATGAATGTTTTGTGTCCCCGTCAATGCCAGTTCTAAGTCTCTGAAAGCATTTTCAGCTCTGATTGCTCTCTCAGGTGTCTTATTAATACAGCCATTTGGTGGTGGCACCTGTGATGGAGTTCTGAATTTTAATGGTCATCTCAAGGTTATGGGGCAGGGTGCACACTCTACCGCTTGTCTTAGAAAAGGATAAGAGACCCCCAGGGTCCAGATCTGATCTTAAAAATTACTCCTGTCTGGCTGGCTAATGAGAGAAGAACAAATCCATCCGTACCGATATACCATAACCTCTTTATGGTAGTGTATCTACAGAAATTGCTCCCAGAGCGAACTCCTTGCAATAATCTGTGACAGCACCTAGATGATGCTAAAAACTAACTTTGGTAAGTGAGAAACACACAGCAATACTCCAAAGAACCAAAGATGCAGTTATCTGATTTCCTAAATGTACTAATAACATGGAACTATCAGAGGACTTGGATCAAGGTGGTCAGTTCAGGCATAAAACAAAGCAAAGCAAAACAACACACACACACACACACACACACACACACACACTCATTTGGCTGCTTCACTTTTCTTCCTTAATTGTCCAAATGCACCATGCGCACTGATGTTATATGACAATATTTATTCTAAAAGGTTTGCAATTATATTCTAAGCCTTCCTTGTCCTTTTCCTTTTAATGGAATTGCTCTACTGATTACTGAAATGATCAAAATGATTAGGTATTGTGGAAATTAACAGAAATATATACCTGTCCATATCAATTTCTAGCTCATCTATTCAGTTATATCTCTTTATATATGTACACTTAAATACGATCTCCCCAGAAAACACGTGTGATTTAATTACTAGTCCCAGGCCTTCCTTCCAATTATCTTCAGGCTGCTAAGGGTTCCATCAGGGATTTTTATGATCCCTGTGCGGACCATTTAGGGGACACAACTGTGGCCTTTTAAATAGCTCACTTCACTGCTAGCACTCTAGCAACGTTAGCAAGATGAAGCTTTGAAAGGCAACACCATCTTCATTCCAAGTGTTAATTTGATATCTGCATAATTTAATCTCCTGCATTCTAAATACCAAACCCTGTTTCCAGAAGTTAATTGGTTTTCTTTCTGTTTTTATTTTTTTAATTTAGATATATTAACAGATTTTGCTTGCATTTTAATTTTCTCAGTTTTGGCAAGGTCCACATTTCAATTATAATTATTTGGGTTCACCACGGGATTTATATATTTTAAAGATTATATTAATTAGCTCTCAAGCAAAAAATAAATTTTATTCCTCATCAAGAGTATTATCAGCAAGCATATCCAAATGACTTTCAGACAGTTTCAGGGCATTTGTAATTCAGAGAACAGCCAAAACCATCGTGTTTTTTATTAAGAAGCCACTGCATTGGTGTTAATTTACTTAATTTGTAAGATCAAAGATGATTTAGACCCAAGTATAAATATATACAGCATCAGGTACCTGGGTGGCTCAGTGGATTAAAGCCTCTACCTTCAGCTCGGGTCATGATCCCAGGGTTCTGGGATGGAGCCCCACATGGGGGGGGGGGGTCTCTGCTCAGCAGGGAGCCTGCTTCCCCTCTCTCTCTCTGCCTGCCTCTCTGCCTACTTGTGATCTCTGTCTGTCAAATAAATAAAATCTTTACATATATACATACACATACACACACACACAGCATCTCCCTCCCTCCCTAAAACACACACACACACACACACACACACACACACACACTCTTTTACTCAGGGAGTAAGTAACATTGGCCCTAGCACTATAATGGCTATAAGCCATTGTTTTAATACTCAGCAGTATTTGAGATAAAAATGGGCTAACTCTAACCTGCTACCATTAAAAAAAGACAAACTTGAACCTTAACACTCTTACAAAGTCCTGACCCAATCATCTGGGGCCTTCTGGAGGGTCTCAGGAGTACTCATAGGCATTAATGCAGCTTTCTCCATGACAACATAGGAATATTTTTTTCCCTGCAGTAACACCTGCTACCAAGACCTCCCAGAACACCTTTCTGTCCCTCGGCTGCAGCTGTTCTGCCTGTTGCCACCACCCTCCTGCTGCTAACAGTGAGAGGCACGTCTTAACGCCCTTGCTCTGTACAGACTATCACACATGATAATACACCACTAGCAGAATGGCAAAGCCAGGAGACCTAGGCTCAAAGGATAACCTGCTTTACGAGAGAGAAATTGTATAATATGCAAATTGTTTGTGTGCGTGTGTGTGTGTGCGCGCGTGCGCACGCACACATGTGCTTGTATTTGTGCAACACATCAACATGAGAGGTAGCTACAGTGTGGTAGTTCAAAGCATGGATTCTAGAGCCAGACCATATGGACTTAGATCCTAGCTCTGTCACTTGCTAGCTCTGTGGTCCTAAACAAGCCACTTAGCCTCATGATTCTCAACTTTTGAAGTGTGAATAATAATAGCACCCTCTTCCCAGGGTTGTAATGAGATTTGACAAGCTAATCCATGTAAAGTGCTTAGAATAGTCCCTGGCACATAGTAAGTGCTGTGTAAGTGTTAGCGATGATAGTAATGGTCCTCTCTGAGTGGTGCGATTATCCATTCTGGCTCTTTAGGTGATGGAGATATAGCTGTGACTAAAATAGATGATGACCTTGACCTATGGGGAGGGCATGACAATAAACAAATACACACACACACACACACAATCTCAGAAAGTAATAAAAGCAGCAAAACAAAAGCAAAAAAAAAAAGAAGATAAAAGAACACTATGGGCTAAAGGGATAACTCTGAAGCCATACTCAGCAAGAGAATCATATTTTGTTTTAAAACAATTAGTTTTGTTGCATGTTATCATGGTTTTAATCATATGAGTGAAAATATAGGTAACATACAGCAAAAGGGAAGTTTTAGCTTCACCAGGTCACTACCAGAAAATTATCAGTCTGGCAATCAAATCACTGTTTTGGTATATTTTAGATACCACAGAAAAATAAACTCCATAGAAATGTTCATTGTGTTCTTAGAAAGTCTGGTATTTTCATATTTATTTTCTCTTTTACCTATGTTTTCTTGAAAATGGTTCTGCTTCTACTGAAGATTCAAAACACAGTGCTAAGACCAGAAACCACCTACTCACACACTTAAACACTGGGAACTGGGACCATCCATCCCATATATGGCTTACAGTCTCCATTAGGGGGTCAGAAAATGATAGCCCACAGGCGAAATCTTGCTCCCTGCTTGTTCTTTATCTAAAATTTAGAACACAGCCATGGCCTTACATCCGTACTCTCTCTGACTCCTTTTGCACTACCACAGAGTTGAGTAGTTCAACAATCATATGGCCCAGAGCCAAAAAATTTTTACCATCTGGCCCTTTACGGACATGTGTCTACACTGGGATTTCTTTTTTTTTTTTTTTAATGTCACATATTTTTAAATTTTCTTTTCAGTGTACCAGAATTCATTGTTTATGCACCACACCCAGTGCTCCATGCAATCCGTGCCCTCTCCAATACCCACCACCTGGTTCCCCCAACCTTCCACCCCCTGCCCCTTCAAAACCCTCAGATTGTTTTTCAGAGTCCATAGTCTCTCATGGTTCACCTCCCCTTCTAATTTCCCTCAGCTCCCTTCTCCTCTCCATCTCCCCATGTCCTCCATGTTATTTGTTTTGCTCCACAAATAAGTGAAACCATATGATAATTGACTCTCTCTGCTTGACTAATTTCACTCAGCATAATCTCCTCCGGTCCCGTCCATGTTGCTACAAGTTGGGTATTCATCCTTTCTGGTGGAGGCATAATACTCCATAGTGTATATGGACCACATCTTCCTTAACCATTCATCCGTTGAAGGGCATCTTGGTTCTTTCCAGTTTGGCGACTGTGGCCATTGCTGCTATGAACATTGGGGCACAGATGGCCCTTCTTTTCACTACATCTGTATCTTTGGGGTGGGATTTCTCACCCTGAGCATTGCTGACGCACTGAATGAAAGAATTCTTCCCATGAATGTTGTCTTTTGTCCTGTAGGATGTTTAGCAGCATCTCTATCTAGACTAGATGAAAGTAGCACCACAGCCCTGACTCCCCTTGAAGCAACTGAAACCATCTGCAGACTTTGCCCAATGCCCCCTGGGAGGCAAAATAGTCACAGGTGAGAACCAATGACCTGGCTTCACTATTCAATTGTTCACATCAGTCTAACTTCATTATTCTAGAAGACTCTTGCCCAGGCAAATAACTGCTCATTACAGGACTTCCCAAAAGCCCTAATTAAGCTCTTCAGTAGAAAACATAAACAATTTGTACCCTCACCTTGCTGTGCCCCCAATCTGACACTGATATACCATGACCCTTAATCACAATCAAGCTTCCACATTGAAAGACCATCAGAAACCAACCTTAAAATTCTTCACAAAAAACACAACCTTGTCCTTCTCCCTCCGACACAAAAATAAACACTATGAAGGTGGAGATCTCCCTTAAAATAGTAAGCAGTACACATAGATCAGACTTATCAACAGGCTGTATTGCTGATATTTGGGGTCCCAGCATTCAGTATTATATAATAAGTATTAAAATTTCAATGCCTTGTATATATAAAAAGGACCTCTCTTAAAATACTTAATTTCTATTCAGACAATTATACTTGAGGCATCCTTTTCACTTACTAAACACTGTGTTGTGTCTAAACTATTTCTTTTACATTTTAGATGTATAATTACCTCTGGTCTCACTGCTTTTAGAAGATTTATAATGAATTTAGAAAAATACAGATGCCATATTTCCAAATGGAGTATTTTAATGTTATTGGGATTTCCCCAACTAAGTATAATTAAACATATTACAGAGAAAGTTATCTGTATATTGAATTGGCATCCACCCTAACAAGAGGGAATTGCTGGGATCTAGTCAAGAAAATTGCCTTCCCCTTGAGTAAATAAAAAAGGTAAGAAAGCCTTCCAGTAAAAACACAATTTAACTGAATAAAAAAAAATAATGACTTGAACTGGTCATATTGTGTTAAAATAATGAGATTTTTTCCATCTATCTCAAGCTAAACAATCAGCATATTTGTGTTTCTAAGTTTTTCAATGGCTATTGTAGATGCAACTTTATGAAACTCATTCTTTGTTTTATTCACTGCTCAACCCTCAGAGTCAAGAAGTTTCTGGCACATAGTAGGTATTCAATAAATATTGGACAAATAAAACAATAAAGTAACTAATTTACTCTATATGTAAAAAGGAATATATTAAATCATATCTGAGAATCTGTCTACAGGGTACAGCCCTTATCTCAATTTCAAATGCACTAACATTTAAAATCAGGCTCTCCATGAAGAAAGCCTGTGTTGATGGGATAGTCTCAATGTCTTACTTTTTGAAATTTTCTTAGGCAGAAGGTGTCATCATCTCTGCAAAGCCATCTTAGCATGTAGTGAGAATTTTTTCATTAATGACTATTGAATTTTGTCAAACGATTTTTCATATGTTATGCATTTGGGCCTGTTAATATGATTAAAATACACTGGTTTTTGAATGTTGAACCAACTGCCTTCTTAAGATAAAGCCCATTTGGTCATGATGTAATATGTACTTTATATATTGTGTAAATTGATTTGCTAATATTGTATTAATTTTTTTGCATTTATATGTAAATTATTACATTGCAAGAAGTTTTCCTGTTCCTCTCCCAGAGGCAGATAGCTTTTGAATAGTATAACTTCCTCAACCTAATGAAGGGACTTTATAAACATATAGTTAACATCATACTTAATAGTAAATACTGAATTTTTTCCCCTACAATTAGAAACAAATCAGGAGTGTCTATGCTCACCTCTTCAATTCAACATTAACTGGAGGTTCTAGACAGCACAATATGGCAAATCAAAAAAGAAGGGTATACATCAGAAAGGAAGAAGTAAAACTGCCTTTGTTATCATATGTCATGACTATCTATGAAGAATATCCTTAGGAATATACCAAAAAATGACTAGAGTTAGTTCACCAAAGCCACAGGATAAAAGTCAATTTACAAAAATCAAATGTTTATTTATGAAAACCAAAGTTTTAAAATGCTACTTCACAGGCGTCTGAGTGGCTCAGTTGATTAAGCACCTGCCTTCGGTTTAGGTCATGATCCCAGGGTCCTGGGATCCAGTCCTGCATCGGGCTCCTTGCTCGGCAAGGAATCTGCTTCTCCCTTTGCCTGCTGCTCTGCCTACTTGTGCTCTCTATCTCTCTGTCAAATAAATAAATAGAATCATTTAAAATTAAAAAAAAAAATGCTACCTCCATAGCATCAAAAATATGAACCTTGGGGCACCTGGGTGCTCAGTTGGTTGAGCGTCCAACTCTTGATTTTGGCTCAGGTCATGATCTCAGGGTTGTGAAATGAAGCCCTACATTGGGCTCTGAGCTCAGTGCAGTGTCTGCTTGAGATTCTCTCCCTCTCCCTCTGGCCCTCCCCCACCCCTCAGTCACATGCACATGTGTGTGTGCGCTCTCTCAAATAAATAAAATCTAAAAAATACCTCTTAACGATACACTGTATAAAATACATGAAAGACGTGTACACTGAAAATAAAGTTCTTCTGACATAAATTAAAGTAGACCTAAATAAATGGAGATACATGCTGTATTCAGGGATCAGAAAATTCATAACTGGCAAGGAGTCAGTTCTTTCCATGTGATCTCAAAATTCAGTGTAATCCTACCAAAATCATAGCAGAATTTCTAGAGAAACTGATCAACAATTTTAAAATTTATATTGAAATTCACAGACTCTAGAACAGCCAAAATATATTTGTGAAGGAAAACAAAATTCAAGTACATATGCCTATAAAGCTATGCATCAGAGTTATACTGACATAAGGATAAACACATATATCAGTGGAACAGAACAGTACAGAAACAGACTCTCACATAAATGGCCAGTTAATTTTCAACACAGGGACAAAATGCAATGGGGAAAGTAATTTTAAAAATTGTGCTTGCTACACTTAAAATGTATCATGGGTCCACAAATAAGAGCTTAAACTATAACTCTTTTATAAGAAACATAGGAGACAATCTTTGTGACCTTGGGTTATCAAATATTCCTTTAGACAAGACAAAGAAATATGAACTATAAAGGGGAAAATGATAATGGGATTTATCCATTTTTTTTTTAAATTCTGCACTTTGAGAGACAAGACACAGCCTGGGAGAAAATATTTGCAAACATATATCTGGTAAAGGTCTTGCATCCAGAATGTATATAGAACCCTTGAGCTCAATAATAAAAGACAATGCACTCAATAAAAAAGGTAAGCAAAATATTTGACCAAACCCTTCAGTAAAGAAGCCAATAAGCAAATGCAAGGATGCTGAACATACTCAGTCAACATGGAAATGGGAATTAAAAACACAGTGAGACACCACTACATATTTACTAGAATGGCTAAAATTTTTTTTTAAAGGAAAAAAAAAAGAAAATAAGCATGGATAACATGGGAAAATGGTAACATTGCTCATTGGAATGCAAAATGATTCAGCCACTATGATCATTTCTTATAAAGTTAAAAATACATTTATCCTAAGACTCAACGATGCTACTCCTAGGTACTTACCCAAGAGAAATGGGAAAAAAAAAAAAAACCTATGTGGAAACAGTCCTAGAAGCTTAATTCATGATAGAACAAAAAACTGGAAACGACACAAATCTCATCAACTGGTGATCCGCTAAGCACCCTGTTTTTTTTTTTTTAAAGATTTTATTTATTTATTTGTCAGAGAGAGAGCGAGCGAGAGCAAACACAGGCAGAGTCAGAGGGAGAAGCAGGCTCCCTGCGGAGCAAGGAGCCCGATGTGGGACTCGATCCCATGACGCTGGGATCATGACCTGAGCTGAAGGCAGCTGCTTAACCAACTGAGCCACCCAGGCATCCCAGCACCCTGTTTTAAATTCATACAATGTTACAGTACACAACAATAGAAAGGAACAATCTATACTCACACACGTGAGAGCATGGACAGCTTTCACATCATTAGGCTAAGTGGAAAAAGCCAGCCACATAAGACTACATTCTCTCTGATTCCATTTAAATGACCTTCTAATAAAGGAAAAAACACAAGGACAGAAAACACAGCCGTGGTTTCTAGAGAACTGGAGGTAAGAGGAGGCGTAAGGAAACTTTGGGGAATTATGAACATGCTCTATGTTTTGACTGCAGTCATGATTATACAAGTATATACTTTAAATGGGCAAATTTTACCACATAAAGTCATACTTCTATGAAAGTTGAAAAAATGTGATAGCACCCACTGTGGGCTACTAACAGTCAGCTTAGTCCTACTTGATTTTATGGGTACAAACAGTGAAGATATGAATTCCAGGTAAAGAGTTTAAGAATTTTTTTTCTTTCCAAGGTACAAAGAACACTTAGATAATACCACAAAATTATAACACTTTATACTGGAAGTGAATTTAGAGATTATCCAGGTGAATGAATACCTCAATTTACAGGTAAGGAAACTAAGACCTAAAGAAGCTGAATGACTCACCCAAGAAATCTCAAATCTAAAAGCTGGGGCAAATTGGCCTCAAAATAATCCTTCTGGATTTACCCTGCACTGTAGACAAGCACTCTAAATAAATCATGTCAAGACCTGATGTTACAGCTTCGATCTCACTAAGAAACAAAAAGACCATGACAGGCCTTTACAATATACTAAAGTATGACTGTGATTCTGCAGCATCGGGAGAGAAACCGTTGTATTTCAAGGAAAGGTGCTCTTAACAGATCAGAGAAATAAAGAATTCGAACTTTTCCTATGATCAAATGACTGACTCGTTCTGCCAATGCACTTTGCCTAATCATTAGAATATTCTCATAACAAAATGGGGAAAGGTGAGGTCAATGACTATTGCACTGTCCACCTTGACAGGTCAGGAGATTCCGAACTTTTAGATTCAAGCCCTCTTAGGTCTGCAAGGTAAACATCAGCAGACGTGAACAGAAGCGAAGATGATGCTAGCAGCTAAGAGAGATATTTGTTAATCTTTGTCCTCCACTCCTCATCCTACGCCTGTTCATTCTCCATTCTTACCACCTAGAACTACTCATGTTGCCAGGTATGAACTCTTTCCCTTGTTACTAATAATTTACATATTTTGTACTTGTGTTTGCGACAGAAATCCAACTAACCAGGGATTCAAGCAATTTAGAAGGTGTGATAGTTAATTTATGTGTCAACTTATCTAGTTTATGGGGCCCAGTTGTAAACAGTAGTTTAGATGTTGCTGTGAAGTTGTTTTTTTTTTTTTAATGTGACTAGCATTTATAACGAGTAGACTTTAAATAAAGTAGATTGCCCTGCATAAAGTAGGTGTGGTCTCATCTAATCCACTGATGGTCTTAAGAGCTATGTTTCCTGAAGAAGAAATTCGGCATCAAGAACACAATAAAGAGGGCTGCCTGAGTAGCTCAGCGGTATAAGCCTCTGCCTTTGGCTCAGGTCATGATCCCAGGGTCCTGGTATTGAGCCCCGCATCAGGCTCTCTGCTCAGCGGGGAGTCTGCTTCCTCCTCTCTCTGCCTGCCTCTCTGCCTACTTGTGATATCTCTCTCTCTCTCTCTCTCTCTCTGTGTGTGTGTGTGTGAAAATAAATATATTAAAAACTCTTAAAAGAAAAAAGAAGAAGAATGCAACAATTAAACTCTGCCTGAGTTTCCATCTGTTCACCTGCCCTGAAAATTTCAAACTTCTCAGGCCCACAAGCACATAGAGCCAATTCCTTAAAATAAATCTCAACCTGTTTTTCTTGAAATCTGCATCTCTGTCTCTGTCTCTCTCTGCCTGTGTGTGTGTGTGTGTGTGTGTGTGTGTGTGTTCTAGTTCTCTGGAGAGTAACAATGAATACAGAAGGTTCTTATTTTCGTAAAAGAAGAAGTCCAGAAATCATCATAATTCATGCCATCAGGGACTCTAGCTTCTTCTAGCTTTCTATTCCTCTGATCTTAGCTAGCACCTTTTGTCTATATGATGATGGTGGAATTACTACCTTGCAACCATGAACATCATAACTGTGTTCCAGAAAAGAGAAAAAGATGATGTAAGTCAGTTGAGTCTATCCTTTAAAATAAATTTCCCAGAGGTCCCATCCAGCAACTTTCACTTATATTTTATTAGCCTTTACTATGACACATGTTCATCCTTAGCTGCACGGACACCTGAGAAATGCAGTTCTTCTAGCTAGACACATTGCCTGAACACAGTTGGAGTTCTATTCTAATAGAAAAGATGACAATTAATATCAGATAAGCTACCAGCAGTGTCTGCTACATCCCTTCAATTCTGTGGATTGGTCCTTGAACATACTCTGGTTCTTAGGTTCACTGATCTTAATTTTAGTACTGTAGTGTTAGCTCCTCTTCCTCTTCGATACTGTTTTGGTCTTCCTCTATTCAAGGGTTATTCATCTTTTCCAGAGGTTACCATCACATCATCTTCCCACTCCCAACATTCCCTCTACTCCATGACTCACTTCATGGAAGTGACCCTTTATTCAAAATGACTGGAAACATGGCAAATAACTAGTATTTCATGGTTAATGGGTCTACTAGAAAACAGATGCTCTTTTTTAAATAAAGATCTTATTTATTTATTTGACAGAGAGAGAGATCACAAGTAGGCAGAGGGGCAGGCAGAGCGAGGTGGGGAAGCAGGCTCCCCGCTGAGCAGAGAGCCCAATGCGGGACTCGATCCCAGGACCCTGAGACCATGACCTGAGCTGAAGGCAGAGGCTTAACCCACTGAGCCACACAGGTGCCCCAAAAGCTGCTCTTTTAGCAGTAAAAGTTCAGGGTTGCAACTAATAATAATAATTAACTTGACTGGGAAACATATTTTCCAAAGAAAGAAGATGTCTACATTTAGAGGACATATGAGTAACTACAAAATTCATCACCCAAAAGATCAACATGATGAGTTAGCTCAAGTCTATTAACTGCTTGAGATCACAGGAAATTAATACATAAGGCACAGTTGCTTATCTCTGGGTTATGGTACTACTGGGACTGATTTCTATCTGTCAGAAATAATCAGTAATTATGAAGTCAATACAAAATCAAACAAAGAAATTTTTTAAAATTGCCCTAAAGAGGCATATGAAAGAGATGTAATTAACTTTTTTTTACTATAAATGAAAGCCCATGTGGCAGAAGATTCTGTTAAATCTATTATGTAAATCTCTATCCTCAATATTTTAGTATACATCTTTTTCTCTGAATCTCATTGCCACTCCTTCAGACCAAACCTTCCCCACGCCTACCAATACTCCTCATTTTGATCTTTTTACATCCCCTACACCACTACTATTGTGATCTTCCTAAGTGTGAATGTGATCATGTCACTCTGGTGCCTAAAACCTTCTATACATCCATGTAGCTTTCAAAATAAAGCCAAATGCTTCAGCTTAATATTCAGTGATGCTTGTGATCGATTTTCTACCAGCCTCTCTAGGCTTATCTCCCACTAACCCTACTTTTCTCACTCTCTAAACATATAAAAATAGTCTATTCATTTACTCATTCATTGAATAGCTATAAATCGAACATGTACTGTTTGTCAGCCATTGTACTAGGTACAGTATATCCAACAATGATTATGATAGGCCTGGGCCCTGCCATCCTGGAAATTATGGACTAGCAAAGGAATCAGTCAAGTCAACAGAAATGTTAGAAAACAGACCTAAGGCAGACACAAGGCAAAAAGATAACCAAGAAAGTTGTATTAGCTACTTATTGTTAGATAACAAACCATCCCCAACATTGGGTTAAAACATTAGCAAGCATTTAATACTATCATCTCCCATCGTTCTGAGTATGGACAGACTCAGCTAGGTAGTTCTTCAGAACTGCTCACCCACTTAGTCACTTCAGTACCTAAGGTTCCAGATCATCTCAAAGGTGTCCTTACTCATGTGTTTGGTCTGGGAAGTCTTGAGAAGCTCAGAGCTGGAACAGCTAGAACTGGGTTTGCTTTGGCATAGTAGCTTCAGGGAGCCTGGACTTCTCACATGAAGGCTCAGGACTTCAAAGGTACATTTTCAAGGGAGAAGTGGAGGAAGCTGCATCATCTTTTAGCACCTACCCTTGGAAGTCACAAAGTGTCATGTCTACTACACTTTATTAATGAGGCAGTGCTCCAAAGCCTGCCCAGGTTCAAGAGGAAGGGATAGAGAATCTACCTTTTAATAGAAGAAAGGCAAGGTTCTGGAAAGCATGTGGGTCTGGAAACATTGTTGAAGATATTTTGAAAAACACAATCTGCCACAGAAATCTTTCCAGGAGAAGCATCTTGTTTTTTCACACTCCCGTGCTTTCATAAATGCTGTTCACGCTTTCTCAAATGTCTCCTTCCCTCTCCTTGATTTAGCTTACTAATACTCATGGGGCACCTGAGTGGCTCAGTTGGTTAAGCATTTGCCTTCAGCTCAGGTCATGATCCCAGGGTCCTGGGATCAAGCCCCATGTCAGGCTCTCTGCGCAGCAGGGAGCCTGCTTCCCCATCTCTGCTTGCCTCTCTGCCTACTTGTGATCTCTCTTTCTGTCAAACAAATAAAAATAAAATCTTTTTTTAAAAAAGAAATATTTGGTATACATTTTGCTAGAATTTTAGGTATTCTAGATACATGGTAGGAATAACAAATAAAAAGGAAAGAAAGAAAGAGAGGAAGGAAGGGGGAAATAAAGGGAGGCGGGAAAGAAAGAAAAAATCTAACTTCTTTTTTTAAAGATTTTATTTATTTATTTGAGAGAGAGAGGATGAGAGGAGAGAGGTCAGCAGGAAAAGCAGACTCCCTACTGAGCAGGGAGCCAGATGCTGGACTCAATCCCAGGACTCCAGGGTCATGACCTGAGCTGAAGGCAGTTGCTCAACAACTGAGCCATCCAGGCAACCCCCCTAAAAAATCTAACTTCTATATCAAAATTACATGTAATTATTCTAAGTTATGAGGAGATCATTTTACATGGAATCCACAGCTAGAACAAACAGGAATGCATTGGTCAAGTGTTATTTATTTCCTAGCCAGAAGGAGAAGAAAACAAACTTTATTGAATCTTTACTGTGTGTCTGGTAGTTGATGTGCACTCACATCAAAAATATGAGTTGGGGGACGCCTGGGTGGCTCAGTTGGTTAAGCGGCTGCCTTCGGCTCAGGTCATGATCCCAGCGTCCTGGGATCGAGTCCCACATCGGGCTCCTTACTTGACGGGGAGCCTGCTTCTCCCTCTGCCTCTGCCTGCCACTCTGTCTGCCTGTGCTTTCTCTCGCTTCTCTATGACAAATAAATAAATAAAATCTTTAAAAAAAATATGAGTTGGTATTACCTCTATTTTGCAGGTGGGGAAATTGAGACTCAGAGCATTCAAGTAATCAAGTTCTAAGACACAATAAACAATGCTGATTATTATGGTGGTACTACCTGTAAAGGATGAAACCAGTATATAAAATCATACCTGAGTGCAAAATTCATATTTTCTCCCATATTATCAAGTTTCCATAGCTGTTAATATCGAATCTCAATGAGGCTGGATCTTCGTGATGCCAAACATCGACCTATTCGTAGGTGCCCTTAGAGAACTTGTAAATTCTCTGAGAAAAGATAACTTCCATAGACGTACAGATCATGAGATTCTATCTCTTCTGTTTTTGTTCATTTGTTTGTTTATCCTTTCTCTTAAATATTTAGATGCTACAGTGGAAGACAAAATGCCTGGGTGGAGATGCTGAGAAAGATTTTATAACCTTCATTACAGATGAAGACTCTGACAATACAATTAGATGTGTAATTCCACTCTTTATCTAAAGTATTAACAAAGGCACTCTGGTTTAGTCTCATTGTCTTTCATCCATTTCTAATATCTCATACTTTTGAACAGGAATTTTAGAGATAACATATAAAGATAAAGCACCATTATCTTGGTTTTACTGATTCCTTGAAGGTAATACTACTAGGATAATTAAAGAACACTTATATACAGAAAATGTTAGAGAATTTATCATTTGGAGGCAGCTGCTTTAGTGTACGTGAAATTCAGTTATCATCTTCTCTCCAACTTATACTCTTTCTAAATTCTGCAAGATGAGGCCACAAAATGATTTAAGAGTGGAATGATTCATCATGTTTTACAATGGTTATAATCAAAACACTAAATAACAATTCCAAGTTGATGTCTCTAAATCATTAACACTGTTTATTAGCAATTTCTATATTTAGAAGAAAATGTAGAATAGGAAGTAACTTTTTAATTTTGTTGTTCTTTGCTGGCTGATGCCTAAGGAACTAAAATTTTTTTCACTATTTATATAAATCAAATCTAACTAGCCACATACAGTTGATGCAAACGATCATACAAATTATTCCTAAGATGAAAAATATGTTATCGCTATTATCTATGTAAGGTAGTCCTTGTATTCATTTCCATACAGTAACAAAGGTAACTGAGAGTGAAAATATTAAACCTCTTTCATCCTGCCATACTACCATCTTTTCTGGTGGAAAGATCATACTGAGTTGGTATATTCCATAGGAATAAATTATTTCAAGACCAAGAGATCTCATAACCCCTGGACACATTCAGTGAACTTATTTGGGAAAGGACAAAAATTATTCCAAAACTTGCAAGAGGATGTGAGGCTTGACTTTCAAAACCCAGAATGAGGGGTCCTGGGTGGCTCAGTGTGTTAAGCTTCTGCCTTCAGCTCAGGTCATGATCTCAGGGTCCTGGGATTGAGTCCCACATTGGGCTCTCTGCTTGACAGGGAGCCTGCTTCCTCCTCTCTCCCTCTCTCTGCCTCTCTGCCTACTTCTGATCTCTGTCTGTCAAATAAATAAATAAAATCTTAAAAGAAAAACCAGAATGATACTTAATAGCTAGTTATGTAGAAGAAGTTGGTAATCATCCATTGAGAACATAAAGAATCTTTTTTACAATATGAACCACTCCCTACTTTTAAATAAAGGACAAATATTGCTGTTCTGAATTTTCCTAAATCAGGAATAGCCATTTAAATTTTTTTCTATTTTATTGAAGTACAATTAGAACACGGTGTCATATTTGTTTCAGGTGTACAGTATAATGACTCAACAATTCTATATATTACTCAGCACTCACCAAGGTAAGAGTAGTCTTAATCCTCTTCATCTATTTCACCCATCCATGGAACTAGCAATTATTTTTTAAAGAACACCATTGTCATTTGTTTTTAAACAGTATGAAGAATTCAACCCGTCTCATGAATAAACCAATTGCCTAAATTTCTTTCCTATTGTGAGCTTCTATTTCTTTATTTTTTCTTAAAGAAAACCATGAAATCGATGCACTAATTACCTTTCCAATACCCTTGTCTCTGAATTTTGTTCCACAAATGTAACTACATAAAAGACCAAAACAACCAGTCAATGAACTGATTACAGTTGAATGCCACACTTCCTAACTACTTATCACAATTCAATGTCTATTAAAATGAATAGAAATGGTTTTCTGGTTAAAAACATGATTCTTGACTCTATAATTTCATATCTACTGCTATATTTACATATTAAGTTACCTTCAGGTAACTCTGCAATTATTTAAAAACGAGCAATATTATTGAGAAACACCAATTAAGCTGAGTGTGTAGTAAAGACTTATTTGGATATAGTCCCAGATAATGTCCTTGGCTAATGGGAGGAAGGAAAATGAAGCATATTTCCAGTAAATAGGACTCTGTCCCGTAAAGTACTGTCAGCCAAAAATACTCCCTGAATATAGAGTAACCCAAAGCCAATGCCAGTGTTCAAAGTGCATAAAAATGTTTATGAGTGAGTGCATGTGAGTTTATGTGTCTGTCTGAAAATGCACAGAAAATTAAATCTTAGGTAAGATAAAGAAGTTCTTTTGAGGGGCCATAAATATTCAATTATCTATAGAAGACAATGACTATTTAAAAAACTAATAAGTGTGGTTCTCACGTCTGACAAAAGTATCTGTTTTGTTAATAACATCAAACTTTCATTCAATGTTCGAATCAGAAACACAACAATAGTTGTCTTTGCGGGAGCATTATTTTCAATTAAATAATTTTTTACTGTTTAAACTTTTATACAGTATGCATATATTACTTTTCAACAAATTTTAAAATCGAATTTCAAAGAAATATCTTTTAAATTTTAACATTTTATTTATTATTATTATTAATTTTTAAGTAGGTTCCACACCTGGAGCAGAGCCCAATGCAGGGCTTGAACTCACAACTGTGAGATCAAGACTTGAGCCAAGATCAAGATGCTCAACAGACTAAACCACCAGTGCCCCTAAAATTCAATATTTTAAAACATAACTTTAAGATAATCTTTTTTGCTACAATTACTATTCTTTTTAAATGAATTCTTGGTGGATTTCAGAAAAAAGTGACTAGATCTGAGGCCATCTCTATAGGATGTGAAACTGGAATGGGTATGCCAGGTTGCTTCAGCTCCATGACCAGTTTATTCATTGAGAGGAAATTACATATAAACAAATTTCACATTTTAGGGTTTTCTGTAGCCCACAGAGTCAAAAAAGTGGGATGAGCAGGAATTTGTGAAGAATTGAGCAAGAAAACTTTCTCAAAATATCTCCTCCAGTGCCTGCTTTGGTTAATCTATTTTAAAGTGGTTTCCAGGTTTTGAGTCTTCTAATAGGATGTAAACACAAAGAATTCTGCAGCTCAAACAGGACAGTGCCTAGGACAGATGCCCTGAGGAGCACCAGTAAGAACAGAGAGACCCTGAAATTATCAAAGCAAGATGACTAAGACATCAGAGCAAGCCCGAGTAAGCAAGTTGGCTATGAATCGCTTTGTTCCTCCTTACAACACCATCTCCTCTTTGTACCCATGACCTCATCTCTCCTTTCAGTTTCAGCAGGAGATTTACCCCCCGCCCTGAGCTCTTGAGAATTTATAATCCCATGATTTCTTCCTTTTCTGAAGTCTATCTTGCCTTCTTCACCAACAACATGTGCATCTTGGGGTGTCTGGGTGGCTCGGTCGTTAAGCATCTGCCTTTGACTCGGGTCATGATCCCAGAGTCCTGGGATTGAGCCTCGCATGGGATTCCCTGCTCTGCAGAAAGCCTGTTTCTCCGTCTCCCACTTCCCTTACTTGTGTTCCCTCTCTCACTGTGTCTCTGTCAAATAAATAAATAAGAACCTTAAAAAAATAACCAAACACAACAACATAGGTATCAATGGTTGCAGTGATTACCTGCCTTGTTATCAAAGCCCTGGACTCCTGACCCAGCCATAGTCCTTGCTGTGTTCAATGGGATAATAGCAAGTATAATACAAACCGAGACTTGAAAAGGGCTTCATTATTGGGGTTTGCCCTCTCTTGCTGCTCTTAGGAAAGTCTGTGACTACCACCATGTGAACAAACCCACTCTAGTCTGCTAGATGACAGACAAAGGAGCAAAATATCCCCCCTTCCCTGCTGAAAGGCAGCCTCCTATCAGACATGTGAGTAAGACTATGGGCCATCAGCTAAGCATAAAATCATGTGTCAGCCCAGAAAACACTACATGCAACACTACCTGCAAAGATAACCCAGCTGAACCCAAAGAACAAAGGAAGACTTTGCAGTGGTTGAAAAATCTTTACTTAACTATATAACCATCCTAGCTATTGCTCTAATCATTTTCTTCCATTTATTGCCAAGTATTCTATTTACTATCAAAAATTCACTTATTATGTGATAGTCACATAATAATATAAACATGCTATGTGACAGAAAGTGTGTTAAACAATAATGCATAGAATAACGAACAACACACAAACGACTATCTTTATGGGATGATAAAAATGATAGGTAAAATTTATTAAATGGTTTCTTTGTACCATTTATCATGCTAATCTTACACATTAACTCATCATGATCTTATTATTGACCACATTTTACAGATAAGAAAGAGAAGCCTGGAGAATTTTTAAATATTTGCTTAAGGTCACAATAAGTAGTAGAATTCCACTTTCTCTGGAGCCTGCATTCTAAGCCATTAGTCTTTATTCAAGGACAGTTATCAAGAAACCCAGGATTTAGTCTTGATTCTGGCAGTAACTTCAGCACCAACAAGAAGGCAAGTCACCTTTCTTTATCTTAATATGTTACCCTTTTACCATGATCCAAAATTGTCTTTAACCTGACTCTAGCCCTTGCTATCTACACTTTGTTTAATGCCTTGTCCATCAGTATTCCTCCGCCTCTATGAGAAAACTGAACTCGTGAAGGTCACCACTGTCTCCCTTGCCAAATCAGTGTAACAAACTTACTCATTCTGAGTTCTAGCTTGACACAACTGGCCATTCCTTTATCTTTAATTAGCCCTTCCACTTTTCTGATTTTAAAAATTACTTTCATCGCTTTTCTACGTCTCTAATTCTTTAGTTTTTAAGTAGAGCTTTCTGGAAGTCAAACAGATTTATAGATTGGTTGAACCCATGGGAAGCAAAGCTATACATAAACGTGCATTTAGGGTATCCATACCTTTCATCAGTTCTCAAATCGTCTGAAACCTAAAACAGGTTTCTCACTCAGTCACTCACATTTATTGGAAGGATTCCATGTGCTAGGCCCTGTCCTGGGCACAGTTAAGAGAGCAATGATTATAAGACATAAAGTCTTTTTTCCGCAAGAAATTAATTCTATCTGGGGATGCAGGAAAAAACCCAAACATAATTATAGGCCACATTGTCCAGTAGACAAGAGTGCTATGAAGAAAAAATAAGGCCAATTAAGGGAATAGAAATTGGACACGATTAGTATTTCACATAGGGTGGTCAGGCAGTCTTCCATGGTGGACCCGTATGTGAACAGAATCCCACACAAAATGAGAAAGTTAAACCAAGTGCATAGGGATGCTGGTGGTAATTGCCAGACACAGGAACATGCTCTGTGCCTCCACGCAACACCCGGGGGTCATCATGGCTGACCAGAGTGAATGCCAGGCAAGTGTTGGGAAGGGAGGTTACAGAAGGGACCAGGTTAGGCAGTCCCGGTAGGCCATGGCTGGACCCTTAAGAGCACCCAGAGAGTATCCCTTGCTCTTTCGAAGTTTAGCACAGAAATCCTGTCAGGTTTCTTTGGTTAGACAAGATTGGGCTTTAGACTATCACACACCTGGACAACTACTGTGACATCTGGGCTCAGTGGGTTGAGCTGCTGACTTCAGCTCAGCTCATGATCTCAGGGTCCTGGGATCAAGTCCCGCATCAGGCTGTCTGCTCAGCAGGGAGTCTGCTTCCCCCCCCCCCGCCCATCTGCCTGTCTCTGCCTACTTGTGATCTCTGTCGGTCAGCAAAGAAAAAAAAAAAAAAAAAAAAGGAATGCAACTCTAGTAAAGGGACATTTTTCAGGCTTAGAAAAGAAAGCACGAATGTGAGGGCCCATGTTTTACATTCATCATGTCAACTTGCCTGCACCTTTAGAATGAGTTTATTCCCTTCACATTGTTACATATAGTCCAGTGCTTAACAAATATGCTTCAAAAGCTTATTTCTCTTATTATTTTTCAGGGAGGGTCTTGTGAAAAAAAAAATGTGCCTACAATAGACTTAGGTGCTGATACTCACGTTCAGACTGCTGATAATATTAGAGTCCTTTCAAAGTGCGTATTGAGACACAGCCATCATGAACAAAAGCTCTGAAGAAGGCTCTTTACTGCTAATGCAATAGTTAAGTGTATTGTTTTGAAAATGAAAACTTATGATTTGCACAAAGTTCTCCAATCTGCACTTGTGTCACTTTTGAATTGCATAAAATAACAGAAAAATGATAGCAGGAGTCTTTCTTCCATGAGGTTATTTTTCTTTCTGGAATCCAATATGCATGTCTTTTTATTCACACTGAAGGGCCTCATTCGAAACACAGAGGCAAATGCATAATAATTCTCACCCAGGATAGGGTTTCATACAATTGAGTAATATCTCTGCTTTTCAGCACAAAGTTAATTTGTGTAATTTGTTACACTTTAAGATAAACTGATGTATGCACATATCTGCCATGCCTACACTCTTTTTAAAAACAAAATGTTCATCCTTGGCAGAACAATGTCCAATCACTTTAATTTCCCAGGGATGCATATGCTCGCATTGCAGCGCCATTATCGGTGCCGTTAGCGCAGACCGTGGCTTCCTGCAGTGCGGTACAGAAAAGACAGACCACTTATGTCCTTTTTATCATCAGAAATTCTCAGAGACGTCCAAAAAATTCTGGACACTTTTTACAGACATAAGAGTTAAAGAAAAGAAATAAAGACGAACTCAAAGGCAAACAAGATCCTTAATGCTTTTCACTTCTAAGTTTCTTTTTATAATCTGTAGATCACTTAGATCAAAGGAAATGATTTCCTTTTGGTGTTGCTGAAATAATTCTACATTGTTTCAGCACCTGAGCTACCCCATGTTGCGTTTCCTCTTGAAATGTGATATTTCAATAAAGTAAAGAACATATTTTGTTTTTAAAGTTGGTCATAAAACCCTATTAAACAACTATCAGAGAGGATCTCATCCAAATGAGCACGATTTCCCATTTCTCACAATACCCTGAAGACTAGAGACAGATCCATTTGAAAGCTTCTAACAAGTATATAAGCAGGCAGTCTTTAGTTTTTCATACAATTATTTAGGATTTTTTAAAAACTATTTAGTATTTCTTTTAAAAGAAAACAATTTATCTATCACTTCTTTCACATATATGTCATTTTTATTATTTTGTTTTCTGTTCTGTTTCCTATGATGTTCTGGAAAGATTAAAAACTAAGATATAGGGGTTCCTGGGTGTCTCAGTCAGTTAAATATATCTGCCATCCGCTCGGGTCACGGTCCTGGGGTCCTGGGATGGAGCCCCACATCGGGCTCCCTGCTCAGTGGAGCGCCTGCTTCTCCCTCTCCTGCTGCTGCTCCCCCTGCTGTTTTCTCTATCTCTCACTGTCTCTCAAATAAATAAAATCTTATTAGTAAGTAAAAAATAAATTAATAAAAACTAAAATATGACCCCAGCTTTAAAGACCCAAGAAAGCCAAACAACATAAACTTAATAGTAATTGTTCCCAAAAGGTTGCTTTTCGAAATGTATCTTTACTATAAGAGTGAATTTTTAAAAACTCACCAGTTGTTTTGTCTCATGCCATTATTCACATTTTTACTTAGCCTGTAAGAACTCCTGGATTTTATTTCCTCATAGGTTTCTTTCCTGTGCCCCTGAGATAACTCTATAAAAATGTTTATCATATTACATTATTGGTAATTGAGTGACTGATTGTTTTTCTGCTCAATGATGGACAATCTGAGGTTCAGGACACTGTCTAACAATTACTGTAAACAGGTCCTGAATCACACCTTGCCCACAGTAAAGCATCCCCAAGTATGTGTTAAATAAATATTACCTAATAAAATCAAACCACAATTATTGCTGCCTTTTGATGCATTCTACCATCTGTCTTAACACATGAAAGTAACCCCATTCCTTCCTAGTCTTAGAAATTTTGTTATTCTTTTGAAGTTTCCTTTGAAAAGTCCTTGCTAACATTTTTCCTATAAAGAGAGAAGTCAGTGAGAAAATACGTCACCTTTCTGGGGCACTGAAAAAAGTGAAGGAAGAATTTAATGATCATTTTCTCTTTCTTAGCTTCATAGAGTAGCTTTCTATAAATTGAGGAGATAAGAGGGTATACAAGAGAGAAGCTATGCATCAGATCTGCTATTTAAAAATCCTTTTCTGAGAAAGATGCATCATCATTATCCATACCACAGGAGTATTAATCAGGGAACTTTGAGAAGCCATGAAGTCTATGTAATTATCTTGAAAGCCACTGCCTGCCATTATCAAAGGACTTTTTCAGTCAACTGGAAGTCAGGAGGCTAAGATGGTAATAATACTCACCCCCCCATCTTCTCTCATACCTCCTGTTCTCTTCACTCTCCATCTCAGGGGGAACCAGAAACTGTCCAAGGGAAAGTAGCTTTTAAATAACAGTGGCAAAGAATTCCCATGCTCTCCATCCTGTCTACCAAAAATATGACTCAGCGTCTCCAATTAACTTTTGGCCATGTGGATTAGTCAGGATTGCCCAGAGAATCGGAACCAATAGAATGTAGAAAATGTGAATAGATGGAGAAAGTGGAGAGCAGGAAGTGAGTGAGTGACTGACTTGAAGGAACTAGACCATAACCACTACGGAGGCTAGCAACTTCCAGATCTGTAGGGTGAGGCACCAGGCTGGAGACCCAGGGAAGAGCCAAGGCTGCAGTTCAAAACAGAAGGCAGTTTGCTGGCACAATTACTTCTTGCTCATGCTGGATGAGCCTTTTGTTCTATTTAGGCCTTCAGCTGACTGAACAAGACCCAGCTACGTTAGAGACAGCAATGTGTTTTTCTCAAAATCCATCAATTTAAATGTTAACATCATCCAGAAAATACCTTCACATAACACAAAATAATGTTTGACCAAATATCTGGGCACCATGGCCCAGCAATGCTGACCCAAAAAATCAACCATCACACCACATAATAATTACTGGGCCTTGGTGCTCTTAACTTCCCCACTTCCAGTAGGCATGGACCGGGCATGCTGAAACCACAGGCCAAAATGCAGCTGGTCCAAGCAGGCAAAGAGAGGTCTGATACGCAGGACTATGCTACACTGGCATTGTGCATCTGGTTCTGTGGTTTATAGCTTTGTTCACTTTTGTATTTACGAACGAAAATGTCATGTTGGTTCAGAGTCTCCTACCTCTTCCCATCTCC
Source organism: Mustela nigripes (assembly GCF_022355385.1). Classification (NCBI taxonomy): domain Eukaryota; kingdom Metazoa; phylum Chordata; class Mammalia; order Carnivora; family Mustelidae; genus Mustela; species Mustela nigripes. Next base: position 99,090,506 of record NC_081575.1, read on the forward strand.
AGTCAAAAAAAAAAAGGAAGAGAGAGAGAGAGAGAGAGAGAATAAATAGTACAAAAAATATTGAAGAACAACAATCATTGGAGTAAATCATCTCTAAGATTTCTCAAAACTCCAAAATTCTACAAAAGAGGAAAACATCAAGCCAGGGCAATTTGTCTCCAAAGCCTGTGTTTGGAGATATTAGTTCTTGTGATGTCTTGTGATGGTGTCTAGATGGTGAGTGTGTGTGTGGAGTTGGGCAGGCAGGGCTGGAAAGAAGGTAAGCAAAGAATAAAAAGATCAGTAGTTGCTAAAGGTTCAAGGGACAGGACTGGGGGATGAACAGGTGAAACACAGGGGATATATGAGCAGTGAAGCTGTTCTGTGTGATACCATAATGGCAGAAACGTGACACTGTGCATTTGTCTAAATGCATAGGACTATCCAATGCAAACAGTGAACTCTAATGTAAATAATGGACTTTAGTTAACATTTATCAACATCGGTTCATCAACTGTAAGCAATGTGCCACAATAATGCAAGACCCTAATAATAGGGGAAGCTGGGGAGAGGGAAGAGGGAATATTTGTGAACTCTGATCTTTTGCTCATTTTTCTGTCAAGCTGAAACTGCTCTAAAAACAGTCCATTAATTTTTTGAACAGTAAGAACAACTGAAAGTATCTGAAATAAGAAAATAGTTGAAATATGTATAACTCTAAGATAAAATGTTTTGCAATAACAAAAAAAAAGTAATGGGAAAAAAAAAAACCAGGGGCGCCTGGGTGGCTCAGCTGTTGAAGCCTCTGCCTTCAGCTTGGGTCATGATCTCAGGGTCCTGGGATCAAGCCCCACATCACGCTCAGTGCTCAGCAGGGAATCTGCTTCCTCCTCTCTCTCTCTGCCTGCCTCTCTACCTACTTGTGCTCTCTGTCAAATAAATAAATAAAATCTTTAAAAATAAACAAATAAATAAACAAAGAATAAAAAGATCAGTAGTTGCTAAAGGTTCAGGGGGCAGGACCGGGTGATGAACAAGTGAAACACAGGGGATGTATGAGCAGTGAAGCTTTTCATACATAAACAAACTCCCAGCCTAAACCTGCAGGAACACATTCAGGAAAGAGAGGGGGACAGCATCTGGAACTAACTGTTGTGTGAGGAGATTCACTCACTTGGGACAGAAAAAGAATCTAGGCAAAGAGCTAATGAATGTGTGCTTACAATACTCTAGTGAGACATGGACCTGTGTCAGACCCGTGGCAATGGATTAGAAAGAAGTGAACAGATTCCAAACACTGCAGAAGCAGAATGGACCAGATTGGTGAAGAACTGGATGCAGGGGTGCAGAGAAAGAGCGATGTCAAGGATGACTCTGAAATTCTTCCGCATTTCATTTTCTGAAGTAGTTAGAAATCAATGCTTTTTTTTTTTTAAAGATTTTATTTATTTATTTGACAGACAGAGATCACAAGTAGGCAGAGAAGCAGGAAGAGAGAGGAGGAAGCAGGCTCTCTCTGCCGAGCAGAGAGCCCGATGTGGGGCTCGATCCCAGGGTCCTGGGATCATGACCTGAGCCCGAAGGCAGAGGCTTAACCCACTGAGCCACCCAGGTGCCCCAGAAATCGATTCTTTTAACAGCTTAATTGTGAGCTGCCTAGGAAGCACTGATGTAGGAATTCAAAATATACTTACACCATCTCATAAACGTAGCCTGGACTAGAGAGAAGAATGTCATGGTCCTATGGATACAGATGGCACTGGAGGACCATGGGGTTAGATGAAGGGGGCATGATGACGAGAGATACAATAAGCCATTACTGTGCTAGGGGAGTAGGAGATAGCAAAGGAAATGACGAATGAGTGATAGAAAAGGAAGGGGAGGACCCTGAAACTGTGATGTCAGAGAAGCTCAGAGATTTCAGAGCAAGAGGTCACCCCATGGAGGCCTGGTACAGAGGTTGTGTTGTAGACTAAGTACGAGTTCCGACTCCAGAATTTGGTTTCTTGAAATCACAGACCAATTGAACTCCTTACTAGTTATGGGACCTTGAGAAAACCATCTGTCCTCACCGTGCTTCAGATTCTACATGCATAAATTTGGTAAGACTAGGGCGCCTGGGTGGCTCAGTGGGTTGGGCCGCTGCCTTCGGCTCAGATCACGATCTCAGGGTCCTGGGATCGAGTCCCGCATCGGGCTCTCTGCTCAGCAGGGAGCCTGCTTTCCTCTGCCTGCCTCTCTATGTGTGATCTCGCTCTGTCAAATAAATAAATAAAATCTTTAAGAAAAAAAAAGCTTAAGAAAAAAATTTGGTAAGACTATTACTTACTTCACTGGGTTTTTAAAAGAATTAAATGCAACACCTAAACTGCATGGAATAGTAGTACCTGGTAAGCAGTAAGCACTCAACAAATATTAAAATGTTTTTTTGACTTGGCAATAGGGAGGGTATCAGTGACATAGTAAGGGCAGGGGTAGCAGAACAGTAGAGGCAGAAAGTAGGTTGGAGTGGGTTAAAGATCAATTGCTCTGTGGATAAAATTATTCTGTTGGACAAACCCAGTCACAAAAAGATACACATTGCCACCAGAACCCACTCTTCCACTGGATATGTCTACATATGAAATAATGATCTGCCCCCTCACACTTATGACCCTATTGAAAGACCAGTGAAAACACTGGTCTTCTGAACTCTAAATTTAGAGGGCTCCTCCTTGTCCTGGGCCAGTATGGGCCTTCTTTTTTTTTTTTTTTTTTAAGATTTTATTTATTTGACAGACAGAGATCACAAGTAGGCAGAGAGGCAGGCAGAGATAGGAGGAAGCAGGCTCCATGCTGAGCAGAGAGCCCGATGTGGGGCTCAATCCCAGGACCCTGGGTTCATGACCTGAGCTGAAGGCAGAGGCTTTAATCCACTGAGCCACCCAGGCGCCCCCCGTATGGACCTTCTAAGAACTTTAATTCAGTGACCTTCTGTCATTTGGTGCCAAGGTACTACACAACCCTCAAGTATAATGAATATTTTGCTTCTTAAAATTTGTCTTTCAATTCTTTATATAAACTGTAGGCCTCCTTCGGGTCATCTATTTTCAAGGTTCTCAAAACTGCCCATCAGAATCACCTGAGATTAAAAAAAAATTGATTCTGATTCTCAGGCCTATCAATCCAGAAATGCCCAGAGGTAGGGCCCAGGAATCTGTATTATAAACATTTCTTTGGAAAAGTCAACGTACAGGCAAGTAAAGGAACCACTGATCTATCGTCTACATGACAAAAACACTTTCCATGACCCATTTTTTCTCTCTCTTTTTTTTAATTTGGAGACTCCAAAGTTACCAAATGTCACTTTAACTGGCACCTTCACTTTAATATATGGCATTTCCAAACTGCAAACATGCTACAGTTTGCAGAGATACCAATGACTCCCAATCCAGGATCACATAATAGCGAATTGCAATACACGGGCTGTGGGACTCAGGTGTCATATGGCTGGGCGTGCCCACTGAGCTACAAATCCTTCCAGTCACTGCATTTCTCTGCCAGATAGATGCTGTGTCTGGTTGGCAAAGGGTAGTGCCCAAGTAGTGCCCACTGTGCTTTGGCAATGTATGCAGGGTTCACCATGAAATTAATTTTACTTCCCTACCACCAATTCATAGTTCTTGCACTGTGCTTTCTAGCTTTACCTAGCTCTTCCTCACCAGCAGCAAGGTGGTGGTAGAAGCTGGCAGTTCACTGAAAACCAAAGTCTAAGCTGATTTCACACTTTGAAATTGGCTTCCTGCTTTTCTTTATATAAGAAGAGAACTGCTATAAGCTACCTAGTCCTGTTCTTGCTGCTCTGGATATTTTCTCCATGGATACTCTGACAGTTTGGGCATGATCCCCAGCATCACAAAATAAGACTGAAAGCAAGGGAACCAACCCATTTCTTCTCGTATTGTGACTGGCTTTTACTTTTATTTATCATTTATGAATGAACTATACCACCACTGTCCCTTTCATCCGCCTCTCTCCTAACCTGGACCAGCTTTAAGTGCTAATTATTTTTTTTTTGTCTTTACACACTCTCCTATTTCCCAGAAATGCTTTTCCTCTTAGCTACTGTTGTTTTGATCCCAGGATTTGCTTGTAACTTGCACTTTCATATGTTCTTTTCAGCAGGGCTCGGCATCTGGAAATCAGCATTTTCAGTGTCCTCTCACTGGAACAACATGCACACCTGCAACTTCGTATACACAGCTCCAGAAAACATCTCAGGATGTTCCAGGATCCATCAAGAACAGTCTACAAGAAGGTAGCTTATCCCCTGGGACAATTAAAACTACCATACCACACCAGGCCTTAGGCAAAGTCAAAATGAGTGGTTTCCTTACACCTCTCAGCTTTGGGGAAAGGGGACCCTGAAAACACTGTTCTTTGAACTGACTTGTTTTCCATCTTCATTTTCAGATGGCTTTAAATTTCTAAGAGCTTGTCTTCACTCAAACACTAACTCTAGCTGCCTCGCTTTTAATTTGTACTTTCTGATGCCTCCTTTAAGTTCTTCCAGATTGAGTTTGATTTTAAAATGTCTTTTTGGGGCGCCTGGGTGGCTCAGTGGGTTAAGCCGCTGCCTTCGGCTCAGGTCATGATCTCGGGGTCCTGGGATCGAGTCCCACATCGGGCTCTCTGCTCAGCAGGGAGCCTGCTTCCTCCTCTCTCTCTCTCTGCCTGCCTCTCTGCCTACTTGTGATCTCTGTCTGTCAAATAAATAAATAAAATCTTTAAAAAAAAAAAAAATAAAATAAAATAAAATGTCTTTTTGCTCCAATGTCTTCATTGTCAGGTTCAAGCATCTGTACTCACCTAACAAACTCTTTCACAGTGGAAACCTTTCAGGTCCCCAGAGTAATTGGCACTACATTTTACACATGGTAGGTGCTCAGTATTTATGCGTTCGCTCATTTATTTAGCAACTGTTTACTGAGTTCCAGCTATGGCTAGGCACTGTTTTAAATTTGGTGATTTCCACAGTGAATGAAACAAGGTGCTTACTCTTACAGAGCATACACTGTAGTGGAAGAGACAGCCAATAAACAAAGTGGTAAATATATGCCTCAAATGTGTGTATGACATACTAAGAAAAATAAAATAAGAGATGGTGAATTCCAGGGCCCAAGATTGGCTGTTTTTTTTTTTTTTTTAAGGTTTTATTTATTTATTTGAAAGAGAGAGAGAGGGTATGAGAAGGAAGATGGGCAGACAGAGAGGGATAAGCAGACTTCTTGCTAAGCAGGGAGCCTGACAACAGGCTGATTTCAGGATCCCCAGATCATGGCAGAAGTTGAACCGACTGAGCCACCCAGGTGCTCCAAGTTTGGCTGTTTTAAACAGGCTGCTCGGGCGCCTGGGTGGCTCAGTGGGTTAAGCTGCTGCCTTCGGCTCAGGTCATGATCTCAGGGTCCTGGGATCGAGTCCCACATCGGGCTCTCTGCTCGGCAGGGAGCCTGCTTGCCTGCCTCTCTGTCTACTTGTGATTGCTCTCTGTCAAGTAAATAAATAAAATCTTAAAAAAAAAAAAAAACAGGCTGCTCGAGGGAATTCCTCACAAATGAAGGGGCGTTAGAGCAGAAACCCGAAGAAAGACAGAGGATGAGGTGTATAAATTTCTGGGGTAGTTTTCCAGGTAGAGGGAAAAGTAAAGGCCAAGGTGCCAATGGATGGACAGATGGATGAACAGATTAATAAACAATGAATACTGAATAAATACAAGAAGTGAAAGCCAGGGACAGATCCTCAGATGATCGCAATGTTCATAACCTGAATAATCTCCTCCCTTTGAATAAGGTGGGCAGACCCTGTAACTTGTTAACAAGTGAAGAGATTTTACTCCCTGATTACAGTCTGTGTTATTATGTATATTACATATATAGTTGATCATTGAACAATGGTAGGGTGAGGTGTGCCAGCCCATGCAGTCAAAAATCCCCCCATCGCCTTTGGCACATATTTTGTATGTTATATGTATTATATACTATATTCTTGCAATGAAGTAAGCTAAAGAAAAGAAATGTAATTTAGAAAACCATACGGAAGAAAAAACACACTTGGAGCACGGTAAAAACTGTGTACAGGTCATTAGCCTGCCGTCCCACTGAACTGTCCCTTGCTTCAACAGTACTTGCACGGAACACACCAGGGACTCCCTTTTAGCTGGCTTCCTTCCACCCCCTCCCAACCTCTTATCCAGTCCCAACTTCCAGAACCATCTTCCCGGCCACCCTGTGCCTCCCAGGCCAGCCAACACCATTTTGTGAGCTTCGTCCCTTACGGCCAACCAACCACGCGCTCCCAGGTTGGTCCTAATTACTCCCCTACCTCCCCAAGCCCCGAGGTGGAGGCTTGGTGAGCTGCCTGGTCAGCATGCAGCTGGGGGCCTCCGGCACCTACCCCTCTCCTGGCTTCCGTTGCCCCCGCAGGAGGTGGCTCCAGAGGCGTGGGCCGCTCGCCCGCAGGCCAAGCGGAAGCACGCGAGGGCGCCCTGCGTTCCCGAAGATGCAAAGCCGGGGCGGCGCGCCCTCCTCCCGAGGAGGGAGCCCTCCCGAGCCCAGCCAGTAACCCCCGCAGCCCCCAGGGGCGCCGCCCGGAGGCCGCCCATGCCCCTCAACCGCGCCCTTTTGGACCTGCGCACTTGGCCCCAGCTCCGCGACTTCCGGGAGCAGCAGGTGTGCCCCTTCGGCAAGCCGAGGGCTACCCGACTCCCCTCGCGGGCTCGACTGCCCTGGGCTGGGCAGGCAACTAGCTTGTCCCGAGCCTCGCCCTCTAGCCCCGCCAGGAGCCTCTGCAACTGGCCCTCTCGGACACCCCCTGGTGTCCGGGTGTCTGGGTGAGCCTCCCCTGCAGCCACTAGGCAGCTTCTCGACCACTCCAGGTTTTGTTTTGTTTTGTTTTAAGAAAAAATAAGTCCACATACGGGTAGATATCTATAATCCATATGTAGATAGATGCGTGTGTACACATATATACATGTGCATACACTCATTATTATACATATATAATGTGATCGTGGGAGATCTATATATGTATCTGTCTTGCTAGCATTCACTAGAGACACGCTTCTACTGGCCTTGAAGAAGCAAGATCCTTGGATGTGAGCTGCCTGTGAAGAGAGAAGTGTGTCAGGGAAGAGCAGATGAGCTCTGGTTGCTGAGGGCCATAGCCCTCTATCCACAAGGAACTGAACTGTACCAACAACTACGTGAGCTCAGAAGAGGACCTGAGGCTCCAGATGAGAATACAGTCTGGCCAACACCATGACGGCAGCCTTGCAAGATCCTGACTAGAGGATCCAGTGAAGTTGTGCCCAGATTTCTGACTCACAGAAACTATGACATAAGAAATATGTGCTCTTAAGTTACTATGTTCTTAGGAATATTCTATGCAGCATAGAAAACTAGGACAAGTAATACAGCTGAGTTAAGTAACCAGTAGACAATTTCATATTACTAAAATATCTAACTCATCTTCTGCCCCAAACTTAAGAGTAGCTAATGCGTGGTATGGTTACTTTCGTGCTGTCCACCTTCCCCACACTTAGACCTGCCTAACCCTTCTGTCCAGGCTCGGTCTCAGCTCAATAGCTAAGACCACGTTTCTGGGGTTTTTAAGGAGATCTTATTTATTTATTTGACAGAGAGACCACAAGTAGGCAGAGAGGCAGACGGAGAGAAAGAGGAGGAAGCAGGCTCCCTGCTGAGCAGAGAGCCCGATGCAGGGCTCAATCCCAGGACCCTGAGATCATGACCTGAGCCAAAGGCAGAGGCTTAACCCGCTGAGCCACCCAGGTGCCCCTAGGACCATGTTTTATCTTGGGCAGTATTCTGTTGTTTACTACATAACAAGTCATCCCAAACCTTAGCAGTTTGAAAGAATAATGCATTATCGGTTCTCATGGTTCTGGGCTCAGCTAGGCAGTTCTCATGCAGTTGCAGTTCTAGAAATGGTGGCTAAGGCTGGAATCATCTCAGAGCTCAGGTGGCTAGCCAAGCCAACTCACTCTAACATGCAGTTGATGCTGGCTGTCAACAGGGAACTAGCTGGAACTGTCAGTTGGAGCACCTATATGTCACTTTTCCTGAGTGCCCCTAGGGTTCTTACAGCACACTGGATCTGTTCTGAATTGGAGCATCCCAAGAGCAAACATTCCAGGAGGCTGTAAGTGGAAACTGCCAGGCCAGTTAAGGGCTGTATCTTTCATTGGAACAATATCACTTCTATACCATAGACTCCTCATTATGGGAGAGTGGCAAACTTACGGTACAGGAAACCATGTGGAATAGGAGATAAGGTTGCAGCCATCTTTAGAAAATGCTCTTTGGCCACTGTGATGATTGGGGGAAATCAAGCTCACATCTATGGTTATCCCTGAGTTATAATTGAAATCAGAGAGTCTTGAAATTGGTTTACGGCTCTGTTCCTCACTAGCTATATGATCTTGATCATTTAACTCCCTGGGACTCAGTCTCCCTATCTGTTAAATCAGATAAAAATGCCTACCTCACTAGGACTATAAATTGAAGGAAAAAATATGAAAAAAAGCATAGCAGAATTATTGGAACCTGATATATATATATAGAGAGAGAGATGATAGCTATCATCATTATTATTAGTTGTTGTTATTTCAGTCCTGGCTTTACTGCTGGTTCTCATAACTGGAACTCTTCTTTATTTTCATGACAGCTTGCACCCTTCAGATCATAAATAAATTGTTATGAGTCTCTGAACCAGTATCCTTCCCTATTCCATGACCATCTAGGCATGTCTTTCTGCCTTGGTTATGCCTATCCTATCTTTCCAAAAATGATAATATCACTCCAAACCCCAGCTAAGGGGTTAGATTCCTATTTTCTACTGGATGGATGTCACCTACCTACTTCTTAAAAGTTCTGCCTCGTGCCCACTCTGCAATTCCCAGCTAGAGTGTTTCCTTTATCCCTCAGGATATCCCCAACAGGGTAACATCTGAATTCCCCCGCCTAGCTTCAAGTTGGAGCTTGGTCTTGGAGTTTATACTTGTCCCACTCCTGTGAATCAACCTAGTTTTAAATCCTGAACTCTTTTCCTCTGTCTCCTCCTGCTGGATGTAGTAGGACCGTTTGGCTCACGTACCAGTGTGTGACTCTCAGGGTTCTAATTCTTCAGCCTCTCACTCGGTTCCCCTAAGTGTGATGTCTTCCGTGCCCATCCACTCCTTTCTGCTTGCTGACCTGCTCACTTCCTCACTCTCTCCCTCCCTCCTTTTCTCTTTGGTCCCCACCTTGACCCCTTACCACATCTTTTCGGCAGGAGCTCTAAGAATGTCTCTGTGCTTTCCCAGCTTCCACGTCTACGCTGACCACCCAGGTGGCCCAGAACATCTACCCTTACACCTGAATCTAGAAACATCGCTATATCTCCTCTCATAGACCTATACAGAGGTCACTGGGCTTTTTCATCCTCACGGGTGAGCACAAAGCAAGAATCCGTCCTCATTTAATGGTATTTTAGTTCCAGGAAGACAGACACAGCCCTTGATCCTCAGCTATTTACCAAGAAGAGTGCTTTTCACTTCAGTCATCTCCAGGAAAAGACAATCCTCTAGCAAGTGTGGCAGGTTGATTTATTGCAAATTCGAAGGGACTGGTGAGCTACAGAGCGCTCATTGTGCCGGCACTGCTGGAGATTCAACGGGAAAGAATGAAAAGTGCTTTTTACCCCAACAGGGGGCCCAGTGGGCTTTTACCTCCCTAAGGTCTGGGATTTCCTCTCCTCTACTGGAGACTAATCAGCTTTTGGGTTTCAGGGCTCCAAAGGAGATGTTTTCATGTGGGTGGCAACAGGAGTCTATCTTAAAACAAGACTTTTGTGCTGAGAAGGCTTAGAGGCCCGTGGATGCAATTAAGCACTATTGTCTAAAAAGCAGTCAGAACAAATCATTGTGCTTAAGAAGTTTCTTTTTAAACCAGTATTACATGTAAGTCCACAATAGAAACATAGGGAAAACAATGGAGTATTTCAGGTGCTGGAGCATAGGGGTAGAAGGCAGCCATCGTGCCTTCTCATATGGCGGGCAATGGTGAGGACCTGGTTAGGAAGGGTAGAGCCTAAGTCCACAGCCCAGGAAGCTGGGAGGGTGTGCCACTTCCAAGGTTAGCCAGGAGAGAATTCAGAAACACGTGTCCTCACAGGCTAAATGTTGCTCCCTTGAGAAGGGATGTGGGCCAGCTTCTCCAAGCCTGGAGAAAAACGGGCATGTGCCCGGGGTTGGGTTCCTGTAGCTGCAAATCACGACAATGTGAAATAACAGTGAAGACAAGACGTCATGGCCCTATCATGATAAGAATGAGAAATATGGGAGACTGTCTTCTTGGGGCTATTTGTGCCCCTCGGGATGGTGAGACTGTGTCATTTCACCCTTCTGGGTTGGCCCAGAAACGGAAATCCTACAAACACATGTTTGGGGTCCCCTTGCCAAGCAGCTCTCCCGCTTACACAATGCCAACAGAAAGGGACTTGTGTGAGAGCACGTGAATGTCATAGAAGGAGGAGCCCTTATTTCTCCTCTACAATTGTAGACAAGGGCTGGGCTGAAGCAGGCAGGGCTTCTGACTCCTGCACATCCTCCAAGAATCTCCGCTTTGCTTCCCCCCCCCCCCCACCTCCCCACCCCCCCCACCCCCGAAACCTCAAGCAATCAGCAGCAGTTCCTCTGATCCCAGCTTTTTCTGCTTCCCTGATGTTGGCAGCACTGCAAAGATTGTGGGAGCCTCCATTTCCCCACATTAAATCCCTTTCAGCTAAAAATATCTAAAAATTCCTGTCTGAACTATGACTTAATAAAGGAGCTGAAGGGATGTTACCCCAGATAGGTGACATTGAACTTACAGGTGAGAATTACAGTGGATCTGAGGCAACGTGGGGAAAATAATTACATGTAACATCATTCACGCTTCATAGGCTTTGGAGTAAATCATACGTGTTGCATAATCAAAGTGATATTTGTAGGAAATTTATTAAAGGAACTGAAAGATATAGGTGATAGTCAACCATGCCAATTCTAATACTAAACTTCTTTACAAATGTCCCCCTATTATGCAACGAACACCAATTACTGAGTTTTGTGGCCCAAGCAGAATTTCAGGGCTGCTGGAAGACAATGAATGGCATAAACAACAACAAAGCAAAATCAAGTATGCTATCATCTTAGTCGCAACCATGTAGCGATTTAAAGAGAGAATTTAAATGTAGAGAATCGTTACCAATCTTCAGGTTATTCATCTTTTGACAGGTATCATTTTTTCAGTCCTTTTCAACTGTGATGGAATCTAGCCTAGCTCTCAGAATGCAAAGTGGATACTTTCAGAAACAATTGTTCCATTGTGTTTAAAATGAGGATTCCCTGTGATAGACCATTTTAGCTTTCCTTATTAGATTTTGCTATGGCAAAGTGTGGAGAAGTGGAATCAAGAAGGTTTTCTTGGGGTGCCTGGGTGGCTCAGTGGGATAAGCCTCTGCCGGTCATGATCTCAGAGTCCTGGGATCAAGCCCACATTGGGCTCTCTGCTCAGCAGGGAGCCTGCTTCCTCCTCTCTCTCTCTCTCTCTGCCTGCCACTCTGCCTACTTATGATCTCTCTCTCTGTCTCTCTGTGTGTGTCAAATAAATAAATTTTAAAAACTTAAAAAAATTTTTTTAAAAAGAAGCTTTTCTTTTTTTCAACCACAAGGAACACGCAAAAATCCCAAGAGGGTCTTGACTTGTTAAAAGAAATAAATGACGGGGCGCTTGAGTGGCTCAGTGGGTTAAAGCCTCTGCCTTCGGCTCAGGTCATGATCCCAGGTCCTGGGATCAAGCCCCACATTGGGCTCTCTGCTCAGCCGGAGGCCTGCTTCCTCCTCTCTCTCTGCCTGCCTCTCTGCCTATTTGTGATCTCTGTCTGTCAAATAAACAAATAAAATCTTTTAAAAAAAAGAAAGAAAGAAATGTTTTAGTAAAGCTACTTAATGGATTTGCATTAGAAATTATGAATAATGTGAAAAATATCTGTAATGCATATCAGAATATATCCTGGTAGTACAGAATTTTGTAGTGCGAAAATATGCCATTAAAACTTCTAAGTAAAAAAAAAAACGGCACAGTCCACTAAAATCTCTCCAATTCTCCTACTAAGAAAGACAAATGTTTTCTGGTATATTCCAGGCACCAGTGAGCTTTCAAGCTGTCGAATGTAATTTAGCTGAAGTCAGCAACCTGCGCTGTGGCTGCAGCTGCCCGGAGAGATTTTCCCAAGGTAAGCATGTCATTCCCCACTGGAGGAACTATCTGTCACGGTAGACTAGCTATTATGAATGCTCTTTGTGAAATAGAAAATCAAGGAAAAACTGATCTTCCAAATTAGCCTTTTAGCCAGTAAAATACAATGACTTGACCTAGCATGTTAGCCAAGTATTTACTGTCTTTTGTCCAGGTCCTGAGTATCTGACACTCTACTGAATTCAACTCAATAAATATTTCCAGAATTCAATGGATCATCACATTGATGGATAAGTTGAGCTACTTTGGAAATATATGGAAGCATTTTATACTTTAGACATTGAAGGAATTGTGGATGTTATTCAGCCTCACTAGGGAGACCCTATAATGGTCTCCAAAGTATTTTTTAAATTTATTTTAAGATTATTTATTTATTTGACAGAGGGAAAAAGGTAAGCAGAGAGGCAGGCGGGCGGGGGGGGGGGGGTGGAGCAAGCTCCCTGCTGAGCAGAGAGCACCATATGGGGCTCGATCCCAGGACACTGAGATCATGACCTGAGCTGAAGGCAGAGGCTTAACTGACTGAGCCACCCAGGCGCCCTCCAAAATATTTTTTTATGGTGGCAAATGTTAGGTCAGAAGGCACATCTGGACAACAGGTGTCAAACTGGCACTATTCCAGGCCAACCAAGATGGATGGTCAGCATCCCACTCGCTTTCACCAAGTCCACTGCTAAAATGCCAAACGTGACGATAAGAGAAAGCAGATTTACTTCTAACATGGTCTTATGTGTTACAAGATGACTGACCTGAAAAAGAGTCTACCACATGTATTTTGGGGGTCAGTCAGGAAGCAGACTTTGAAATGGAGCTAGGAGTGCCTGGGGTTTATGAGTAGGAGAAAGAGGAATGAGGAAAAGTAAAAAAAGAAAAAAGTGAAAAGAAAGAGTGAATGAGGAAGGAGGGAGGAAGAGAGAATGGGCAGGAAAGCTTTCAAACAGCATTTTGGATCTCACGCTTAAGAAAAGAGAGGAATCGGAATTGTGCAGGATGGTGGTCCAAGGCAGCTCTGACAAGTTCTCAGCCAATTCTACAGGGAACTCTGGAGCAAAGTCTGCCCAGTGAAGGAAAAATGGCTGGCTCTCAAGCCCCTGGCTGGGCCACCAGGTATTGTGTGCCTCGGATCAAAAGCTAAGGCAAATGGGAAAGGTGCATCCCTGCAGGAGAGTAATGGCAACTGCGGCTGGGCATCTCCCATGGCTGCCGCCCAGCAGATCCGCCTAGTCTCGGGCAAAGGAAGCCACTGAAGTTCAAAGGGATCTTTAAGACAATGACAGGAGCTAGAAGCTCCATTTCTTGACCTTAGGGCTACTGAATCACCACACTGATGTATATTCTTCACAGAAACTTTGGGGTAGCTAGACTTTCCGAGACCCCAAAATATTAAAACAATACTTGATCACATAGCAAGCTAGAAGCACAGCTTTTAACTAACTCCAAAGTCCATCCTTTTACTACTAAGCATGCAAGGTGGGAGGAAACCTTATATACCGAAAGAAAGGCCTTTTAAGGATAATGTCCAGACCTTAAATCCAGTAAGATGCTGCTCACTTCCTCTTACTCTTTCAGTGGAGAACAGTCTAGGAGAGGAGTGGTAAAACACTTTTCTGGGGGCGCCTGGGTGGCTCAGTCGATTAAGTGTCTGCCTCCGGCTAGGCTCAGGTCATGATCCTGGGATCCTGGAGCCCTGAGTGGGGCTCCCTGCTCAGCAGGGAGTCTGTTTCTCCCTCTGCCTCTGCCCCTTCCCCAGCTCCTATCCTTGAGCCTGCACTCTCTCTCTCTCAAATAAATAAATATTTTAAAAACAAAACAAAATGGAAAAAAAAAAGCCTTTTTGGATTGGTGGAGAGTAGAACTGTAAAATGCTGGGATATGAATATCTTTTCTCATACAAAGTGGTCTCTACCCTAAGAGGGGGAGATAGAGTCCACCTGGTCTGCCTTGGGAGTACTTTAAACTAAGGGCCTGGTTTGGGTAACTCCTCAAACACTCACAGAGCCACCACTACAGATTTTTTCAGAGTTGCTAGAACGTGGGCAGGATGATTTCTCGAAGCTAATTGTGCCCTGGGCGAGGGAAGCCGTGGAGGACCTAAGAGTTAACTGTAATTTTCTCATTCAGCCTCTGCAGAGCTCATAGCCTGCTCAGCTGAGTGGATCGCAAGGGAACATCAGTAATAAATATAGGGCAAGAAATGTATATGTAAGGAAGATGTACACTCGTGTGTGTGTGTGTGTGCGTGTGTGTGTGTGTACACAGTTTCTCACAGATTGGAAAGATTGGAAATAGGTTTCATCTTCAGTGCAAACTCCAACTTCTACTGATAAATAGTGACTTTCTAAAGCTCTGGATTGAGAAGAACTAAGAAGAGGCTAAATTCAGGTTTAGCAGGAAACAGTGCTACACTTGCTTTGTCATGTCTCTGTAGAGACAGGAGGTGGGGTGACAGCATACCTGCCTTACATTAGCACCTGTCAGTGCTACCGGGATAAGAAGATGGTCTGCAAAACCGGCACAGTGTATTTAAGGCAAATTTGCTTTCTTTCAGAATGTTTCCATCAGTTTTAGTTTCGTCCAGGCTGAGTGGGTGGGGCTCTGAACACTGCTCTCAATTTAACCAGAAAAATTCACTTTTATTTATTCCAAGTCATGGGCCCTGCTAAAAATTTCACTTGGAAATTTAAAGAGGGAATTCCATTGCTTTGCGATTAAAATAAGAAGAAACATTTTGAAAATGCCTAAACTAGAAGAGCTGATGTCTCTTCTGGCTCTAAAGTGTGAGAACATTCGGCAGTCTATCTGTAAAGCTGAGACAGGCCCCTGCCTTTTCCAGCTGACCCATTCAATATAAGAAACTAATTTCTGAATCTGAGGCAGTTGCAGAAGTATTACAGCAGGTGAAAAGCCGCTGACTCTCTCTCTCTCTCTCTCTCTCTCTCTCTGGGTAGGCTCAGGTCTGGGAGGAGAGAGAACAGGATTGAAGGTGCATTTGGAGTAGGAGACCGTGCCGAATGGGGCCGTGGCTGCCCAAGCCGTGCGAGATAATGGAGCAGAACCGCTGAACGGCACTACAACTCATTTCCCGCCCTTCATTTTGCAGGTGCTGATACCTGAATATTGAATTTGGGGAGTCTGAATAGAAGACATTTTGTACCGATGTGATTTAACACAGAGGTTTGATACACAATTATAAAAAAAGCTGAGGAGACAGCTCTATTCATTTATCAACAACAAGCTTCTCAGCATAGTGCCTGGCATGCAGTAGGCAATAAATATTTCTAAGTGAATGAGAGAATAAAGGATGACCGTGTTCATTGTCATCCAGTACATCTAAATAGAAATTGCATTCATTTTTTACAGCTCAGCTATTTCCCTTGAAATGGTGCTTTCGGTTTGGGAGCAATGTACACATTAGAAAGGTGAAAAGAGGTTAGATTCACTTCAGCGGAGGTGAGATTAGGGGCAGAAAACGTAGGTTGATGATCCAAGTACGAAATTAGTGGGCTCATGTTTTTACTCCTCCCTTCTTTTTGAGTCCGATTTCTGAGTTTGAACATGTGATATGCTGTGGCCAACGGGATGTTATCAGAGGCTTGGGAAAGCACTTGGTGTGTCGTGTCTGCATGTATGGTCTTAAAAGACATGGGTGTAGAGGTTTGCCTTTCCAGTCACTATAGCAAAGGCTGCAAGAAGGCTGTCCTCGATCACCGACTGTCAGCCTACCCCTAGACATGTGAGCAAGCCCAGCCAAGGTCAGTAGATCTGCCGAGCCAATCACCCCAGCTGTTTCGGCCATAAAAGCTTGGTTTGACGGGCTACTAAGGTTCAGTGGTTGTCGGTTATACAGCACTGGTGTGGCAATAGATTACTGACACATTCCAGCTTCAAGCAAGCCTTTTACCTTCGTGAGCCTTAGTTTATCCAGCTGTAAAATAGAGATATCTTCCCCACTTCAAGTTTGTGTTGTTTAGATCAAATTAGAGGATGTGATAATATAAGTGGAAGTTCTTTTCAAAAAGGTAAATGGTGCTCTCTAAATTTAGTTTATTTAGCCTGGCTTACTTTATTAGGTAGTAGCAATCATGTAGTCCTACCTCCTTCTCCATCCAGGGACTGTCAGAAGCTTCTCTTAATACCTGGTACACATTCTGGACATTTCCACCTCTTTTATCTGACAGGTGACAAATTGTGTAAGTATACTCTTTTAGCAGAAGCCAACCTCAGCCCTGGAGCTTTCCCAGCTTCTGAGAGTCAGTGGTATTTTACCATATATTGGATTTGTTGCACATATCAGACTGCGAATGGTGACCTGCTCATCAGACATTAGGACTGCACTAATTCCATCAGGATCCAATTTGACCAGAAGTCGTTTTTTTTCCATAAAGGACCCCTTTTAATATTTTTGAATGTCAAAGGCCCACTAATCCCAATCAGAGCTCCTGATCCACATGAGAGAATATGCTATCCCTGAATTAATAAGATTTCATCACCAAATGAAGAATATTAATGTTTCTATTAGTCTTTCAAGCACTTTCCTGGATAAAGGTGTCATTTTAATTAGTTTTTATAATAGTGAAATATATTAAAATATTTTTTTAAAACCTCAGGATCTCCATTACTACCTCTGCATAACTCCTCGGGGATTCTGAGTTTGGGATCCAGAGCTATAGACACAATTTTTCACTGTTCCCTTTTGGGATTACACAGGACTGTTCTTATACACAAGAAGAGTAAAATAAAATCACTGAGTTTTAGTCATACAGGGAATTTCAGAGCTCAGTCAGCACATAAACAGACTAAGATTCCAATTTGAGGAATTGGTAAGTTCACACAATCAGTGAGGGAAGTAGTCCGTATTATAACTCTGGTCCTTTTCTTTCTTACCATTGTTTAATGCCACTTCAGAGGCACTACAGGTGAGCCTTGAGGCTCTTTCTAAAGTCTCTCTTAGCTGTTCTCTCATAGTCTGTCACTTTAGAAATTCATTTGCTAAATTCTGATGTCTAAATCCTGGACAAATAAAAACAAAGACTTCTCACTTTAGACTCCACTATCATTCCCCTCTGCAATGAACAAAAGCTCTGACTTCTGTAATTCTAAACAATCCTAATTTTCCAGATTTGATATTCTTCTCTTCAAATAGGATTGTTTTCCTTCGAGAGTTCTCATAAGCCAACTTCTCCCTGTCACTCCAGCACCACACACATCAGCTTCTGTTTGTTTTTCTTTTTTTTTTTTAAGATTTTATTTATTTATTTGACAGACAGAGATCACAAGTAGGTAGAGAGGCAGACAGAGAGAGAGGGTGAGGCAGGCTCCCTGCTGAGCAGAGAGCCCGACATGGGGCCCGATCCCAGGACCCTGGGACCATGACCTGAGCCGAAGGCAGAGGCTTAACCCACTGAGCCACCCAGATGCCCCCTGTTTGTTTTTCTGACTAGGCATTTCTCTTTCAACACCCCACCCATTCCCTTGTCCCCTCACTCCCCCTTCCCTGAGAAAATTCCTCATCAGCTTCCACTCTTGGGCAAGTAGGGTCCCCCCAAATCCGAAGACACCTGCAGCTCAGCCCATTTGCAACCGCCCCGTCACTGAGCTCCGTTTCCGACAAAGATCTCTTCACTCTCTAGTGTCTCTGATTTGAATTTTATGTGTAAGCTTTCAGTAGTTGCTCTCTCCTGCCTTATACATCTGATCTGTTGAGAAATTCTTCTTTGGCCACACAATCTGAACAGCCTGATTATCCCCTCAAAGCTAACTAGTAAAAAATTCTTACCTAATTTTGCTCGTTCTGCTCTCTCCCTCCTGTACTTGCTTTCACATTCGTTGTGGGTTTTTAAAAACTTATTTATTTATTTATTTTTGAGAGAGAGAGAGTGAGAGAGAGTGAGCGCACAAGCAGGAAGAGAGGCAGAGGGAGAAGCAGACTCCCTGCTGAGCAAGGAGCTTGATGGGCACTTGATCCCAGGACCCTCCCATCATGACCTGAGCCTGAGCAGAAGGCAGCAGCTTAACTGACTGAACCAACCAGGTGCCCCTCCTTTCACACAAATCTTATGAAAACATTACATCATTGAACAACAACCCTCCCATGTTTACACTGAGACCTTACCTGTCTGTCTCTGTTTGTGAGTGGGGGGATGAATTAAGACCACACCATTTCGTGGGGCCCAACTTCTCGGCCATCTTGTTTACCACTGATTTCAAACACCTACTCCTTGCTTCCTGTAGCCTCTTAAAGGCCAGCAAACTGTGATCCGCAGATTCAATCTAACCTGCCGTCTGTTTTTATAGGGCCCACTGGGAGGTTTTCACCTTGCTGAATGGTTGAAAAAATATCAAAAGAAGAATATTTTGTGGCTTGGTAAAAATGACAAGATGTTCAAATTTGGGCATTCATCAATTAAGTTTGATGATATCATCGTCCCACTCATTGGTTCAGCTATTGCCCACACTGCTTTAATGCCTTAGTGGTACAGATGAGTAGCTGTAACAGAGATTGTAATGGCCCCCAAAGCCCAAAATGTGTACTTTCTGGCCCTCTGCAGAAAAATCGTGCCCACCCCTTGTACGCACGCCATTCTCTGAAAATGCACCTCTGTGGCTGTACTCGTGCCATTTATCCTTGCTAAGGAAAAGTATTCAAAACTTAGAAATAAGACGAAATAATGCCTGCTAGTCAATTTGATATCACAGTGAAGCATTGCCCGATGGGCCTACTCCAGGAGGATTTAATTTCCTGGAGAATTTACCTCTGTCTCATTTACTCTTTATTACTGATCAGGACCCAGGCTCTGAAGTTAATGTTAACATGAAGATTTCTATGTAGGAGGAAAGACTATTCCAAAACATACAGTTTTGTTACCCTATATGATATTGATTTTGCATCAACCAGCAAATTCATTTCAGTGCTTCTTTGACTTACTGGGTATCTATATAGATCTCTGTTTTCTAAACACTCCATTGAACCATTTTTATCATCCTGCAGTTTCTCTCACTGATGAGTTAGATTTTTGACACATGCTCATTCTATATTTGTATGAGTGTCATGTTTTTAGCATTCTGAGTACTATCCTCTGACTCTTTATAATTCCCTGTGCATATGTCGAAAGCTGGCTTTCGAGTCCTGTGTTAAATGGCACCTAATGTTGCTTTTGGTGATCACACTAGTTTGAACTGATAACTTGCACAGCGTATATCCAGTTAATGGACATACAATTTCTCTCATTGATGCTGCGATTCTTAAAGTCAGTACCTTTTTTAAGGCTGAATTTTCAAAAAGCCTTGCTCATTGTAAAAACTCCATAAATTTAAGCTCATTGAATGAGCTTAAAATGCATTTAACGTAGAGATTGTTGTTTAACGAAAAAAAGCCAAATTGTCATTCTTCATATTAGAAGGGAAAGAATAGAGAAAATAGTGCAAGGCAACAATCCAGAGCAATTTAAGTGTTTGCTTGGCTTAAGTAGAAAATTAGATAAAGAAGTGTCCCTAGTTGTAGTGATTCAAGACAATGATAAATTACCTGCATTTAGGGTATTCAGATTTCTCCTCTTAACTGTTAACGAGAGTCTTGCACACGATAGGGCAGGTCTCATCCATGTAAATATAATTACCAGCTTCTTGCCTACTGAACATTTATGAAACAGATTCCCAATCTGCATACAGCATTAAGGAATGAATTTGTTCTGCCCTCATTTTTCCTTTATTTAGAAGTCAATCACGGTAGAATGATTTCTTTGCCCTGCTTGTCTTCTGAGTAAAAGAGAATTAAGGCCACGTCAAATCTATAATTCAAATATACTTTCTACTTAGTAGTTCTGGTTTAGATCTAAGATATTCTCATATTTACCTTATACCTAATGTATCCTACATGGTGTTTTTGCATGTTTCTAAAAATTTTTAACGGCACATATGGTTTTTGAAAAATGTGAAGGCATCAACAAACTTGCAGATAAAAGAAATTACCCATCATCCTACCTCTAAAGCTGTTGTGTTAATCTTCACTGACAAGCCATCGAAGTACTATCATCCTTATTTTGTTGATGATAAAACTGAGACCCGTAGAAGCTTCAGACTGCATTCAGCTTCTGTTCTAATGATTTCAGGATTAGGTGCTAGAATCATGATATTTGAGAAATCATTAGAGCCAAATTCCAGCAAAGACAACATATGTGATTTTGGCCAAGTTTGCTATCAGAACCTCCATCCTCCTTACTCTGCAATTGAGGGCCTTGTGATACGCATCTTCAAGAGGACCCACAATGAGCCCCATTTCCTAGCATTTACTTCCTGCGTAATCCCCTCCTTTTGGGTACGGGGTGGACATAATTACCAGCTTCTAACGAATAATCCAGGAAAAATGATGGAATGTTACTTCCATGATTAGTTTCTAGAGGACTGTGACTTCCTGTTTTCTGGCAATTTCTGTCTCTCTTACCACCCAAGTGATCTTGCTGTGATAAAGCCAAATGCCATGTTGGAAAGACCTGCATGGGAAGGAATTGAGGGAAACCTCCGTTCAATAGCCACTGAGGAACTGAGGACTCAGCACCGACGGTTAGGAACCCAATACCACCAACAAACATGTGACTGAGCTAGGAAGCAGATTCTTCCTCAACTGAGCCTTCAGAGAAGACCCCAAACTTAGCAAACACCTTCATTCTAATTTTGTGGGAGACCCTCAAACACTGCGGCCTGCTGTGCTCTTCCTAAGTGCCACAGAAACTAAGAAGTAATAAAGGCGTATTGTTTGAAGCCTCTAAGTCTTGAGGTAATTTTTAACGTTGTAATAGGAAGCTAATATATCCTCCTGATGCGCAAACTTGGCATTTCCATTCCTCTAAATGATACAGTTGGCATTCAGGCTCAGGTCCTTCTTTTCGTGAGCCATTTCATAAAACAATCTGATAGATTGCTTTAAGTCAAGGTGTTCATAACTGATGAAAGCCACCTTTACTTCACCGAAGGCATTTGTATTTAATGAGGTGGGGGTGGGGTCCTGTTTACTCACAGCCTCAGACTCAGCGTGTGGTAGAGCCACAAAATGGAAAAATCCCAACACCTAGGATTATGTCTCTCCTGACCAGGAGCACCTGCAGCAATAAAATTCTAGTGAGTTAGGCCCCTGGATATTTTTAAATTATTCCAGCATCTAGTATTACATAATCCACCAAGATATCTGTTATGTATCATATCAACATATATAAATTTAATAGTCACAAAACACTACAGGGTATTATCTCTTTCTGCAGATGAAAAAGCTGAGCCTCAAATAGATTAAAACTAACTTGACAAATGTCCATAAAAAAGTTGAGGAACTAGGATCAAAAATTATATTTCCCTGATTATAAAGCTCATATTATTTTCTTTATATCATGCCAGTTCTCATTTAAAATGTCAGAGAAAGAGAGGGAGGAGGGAAAGATATAACTAGGAGGAGGTAGAATTGAATTAGAGAAAAGGAAGATGGTTCTGTGTGTGAGGATACCAACTTAAAAGGTGTATTTTCAGCAGTGGAGTGTTCTAGAAAACCTGGATTGGGGTCTTAGGGGAATGTTCAGTAAACTGTAGGCTATTAAATAGACCTTATAATAAAGAGAAAGAGAGGTTACGAGTAAAGGACCATGAAGACCATCTTTTCACTCTAAAGGAATCCTTGTTCTAATTTACTCTTTAACCCGTAGCGAATAAGCATACCCATTTCCTAATCTCATGCCTTAACTAACACGTGGTGCATCACTTAATTAGTAACTACAAATTTATTTGCAATCGTTCATTTTCTTTCAAAAGTATTTCAAAATTTTAGTGAATTTCACTCTTTCTTGACTTGGGCAGTTTCCTCTGAAAAACATCCTGAGAGTGGATTACTCCCATAAGCCTCTACCTTCATTCTTTTATATTCATAATCCATATTTACTTTGAAAATCTTCCCCAGAATGAAATGACTGAGCCCAATTTCAAACAAAACACTGTATTTGATCTGTGTGAACACAAATTTGGGCCACTCTCCTTAATAGGTGTCTCAATTTGACTGCAATTGTATTCCATCTGGAATCTCTCTGGGGCACACGTGGCATTTTGTTAAGATTTCTGGCAGCACTGGTGCTTATAGTTCAGTTGATAATACATACTTCTTGATGGAGGAGTTCAGAGAGACTATTTAATTGTACTTTCTGCCGCTTGCCGCTGTGTACAAAAGAGCAAAGTGGAGAAGGTTCATCTTTTCCTATCTGAGGTGTTGATTTGCATATTTAAACATTCTGTGCATTCTCTCCCGGTTGCAGCTCAGTGGCTAATGTTTAAGCATATATTTGCATTTGAAAAAAAAAGTTGTGAAAAGAAGAAAATATACATTTGATCAAAGAAATGCTAATGAGAATTTAATAGCTTCAACTTTTCCGTTCTTGTTCAAAGTGTTGGTGTGACCTCTTGACTAGGAAACTATGTCTATGGTTTGTTCCCAGTTCTGGTGACTTCATGTAGGAAACAACCGAATTTTAGGTGTTTCAGAATCTTTATTTAGCTAGGGATTAAGCCCTGGGGACTTTGCTGATGGAGGTTTTGTATTTGCTCCTTACTAGTGACTTAATCCTCAAAATAAGGCCTCCCCTAGCTGTTCACTTTCTCCTCTCAGCCAAATAAGTGAGGTTTCACTATGATAGGAAAGAAATACTTACAGGAATGGGGAGAAGGAAAAGGGGATTTCCTGCCTGTATGTTTTGTTTTGTTTAAATTTGGAGGTAGTAATGAACCATCAGGATTGGACAGTTTGGGTTGGTTACCGAAGGCAGCCGTGGGCTTCCTGCCTTTCAAAGACACCCCTGCGGCAGCTCCATGAGGTGGGACCGTGTGTTGGGCTCTAAACAGAGGTCTCAGCGCTCACATCCAATCTCATTGGTTCTATGGCAGTCATTCTCCAAAGATGGCCTGTAAGAACCATGCCTTCTCAAATTCATGCCTTTGTGTGGTCCCCTTCCACAATCAATCACAATGTATCTGACTTGACTCACTTTAACCAACAGAATATACTAATGTGCAGGAATTCATGCTGACCCTTAAGTCTTGGCTGCCTTCACTTTTGGACTTTTGGGAAATCTGAGCTGCCATTTAAGAATTGTTGTACCTAGGGGCGCCTGGGTGGCTCAGTGGGTTAAGCTTCTGCCTTCCGCTCAGGTCATGATCCCAGGATCCTGCCCCGAATAGGGCTCTCTGCTCAGCAGGGAGCCTGCTTCCCCCGCCCCCCGCCTCTGCCTACTTGTGATCTCTCTCTCTCTGTCAAATCAGTAAATGAAATCTTAAACAAACAAAAAAGAATTGTTGTACCTAGGTAGAAAGACCATACAGAGAGACCTTGTGGAGAAGCCCAGTGGAGCACAGAGGCCCTGAACTATACATAAGGAAAGAGAGAATGTCAACCATTCTACTGTTCTACCTCACTGTCTCTATGGCTCCATTCCTAGCTGTAATATGACCACAGCTGCATAAGAGATCCTCAATGAGACCAGCAAAAGAGCAGGGAAGTTCAGAACAGCAGGGGAAAGAAAAACCACCAAAGGCAGTGGGTGAGGTGGGCTGGGGTGGAGGAGTCCAGGTTAATTTTTGTCCTTTCTTTGACAGAGATTAAATAGAAAAAAGAGGAGGACTCTATAGTGTTAATTTGGCCAAATTCTTAATTGAATCATAAGAAAAAAAATCATGTGTGCCAATGTATTTGATTCAGTGATGTCAGGTACAACTGAGGGAGTGGTAAGACATAAGGGCCAACTCTACAGATTACTTGATTCATTTTTTTTTAAGATTTTATTTATTTATTTGACAGACAGAGATCACCAGTAGGCAGAGAGGCAGGCGGGGGGGGGGGGAGGGGGGGGGGGAACAGGTTCCCCGCTGAGCAGAGATGCGGATGCGGGGCTGGATCCTAGAACCCTGAGATCATGACCTGAGCTGGAGGCAGAGGCTTATCCCACTGAGCCACCCAGGCGCCACTTATTCATTGTTTTTATTGATCTAAATGCTGTTTGTCTTTTCCAAAGTATTCTCTATAATACTTTTTTGAGCAATTGCATCGACCCATTTGTGATTTGAGCATTTCCCCTGGTGTGACCTAATACAGTAATAACTACAAACGAGTATACAGATCCTCAAAATATGGAATAACTGTGCCTCATTAAGAAGTAGCTATACTTACCATGGGTATGGGGACATCTGTGATAAACCAGAAATTAGATTTTCATTTTAATGTTGTTGGCCTCTTGGAAGAAATACTTCACAAACTTAAAATTCTGTATTAGCCCAACAGTTTCTCCAGATGCCATAGTGCTTGCAGATATGATATCTTATGTCTAAAAAAAGTGATTCTTTCTTGGTTTTCTTGTTACCTTTGAAGAAGGCTCATTTTCAGTTTCTACATTTTTGTCTTACTTGGTAGGAGTTTATAGAACCTCCTTAAAACCAGTTATTGGATAATACTTTAAAAAGCATACATGAAAAATCATACATCTTATCTGGGCCTATTATCTTCTCAAATGATCTAGCCTCTCATTTTAATCTTCAAGAGACATTTTTAGCCTTGTAGATACTTCCTGGTCCCCAAACCAACTCACAATCATATTTCTCAATTTCAAAGCAGAGTATCTAACTAAATACATGTATATATATGGAGATATATATTATCGTATTATAAATATTAACCAGCACACCATTTTCATAAAACTATTCTTTCTCATTAATCTTCTAACCTTTTTAGCTCAAGACAGACAGTATACAAATAGAACTTTTAACAAATTCAAGAACTTTTGTCGTATATTAGTTCTGATGTCAGAGATATTTTATAAGTATAGGGTGCGATTAACTTGTCTTATTCTTAATTTTAAAAAACAAATATGATTTTTGACTGAAGCGTGGGGAATAAAAATTCTCCTAACAACATTTTTTATATTCTTCTTATATGTTTATACAACAAATGGCAAAACACAATTATAAATACTTCTAGAATTATACTCACAGAAATGGACCTTCACTATCGTTTTCGGGATCTACTGGCATTGATTAAAAGAAGTTTGCATACGCAACTTATTCACATTACTTTATTTTTGTTATTGTTGTTGGTATTATTCAGTTCACAAAAAAAAAGTATTTCAAGTCATCATATCCTTGCATTTAACCAGCAAAAGAGTAATCTGGAAAGAAAACATTTACAAACTGGACACATACCCTGTTTATTTTCTCTGAAAATTGCACTCCATAAAGCAAGTCCATTTTTAAACCTTTCCCAATATTATACAAAAATATTCTTATGCAAGTAATAAATTTATCTTTAAACATCCAACTTTTTGAAATTTAAAGCAGTCACACCAAAAGTTATCATTGTTAATTTTTCATCTAAACATAGAACACTTTGTGCTTATACAAACTGCTGTTATCATGTGCTCATATACTCATTACATGGATCTGGCAAATATACTTTGCCATTATGCATTAAGTTATGTAAAAAAGTATAATCAGTGCAGAACTTGCCTATTTTTAAACAATGTTCTTTAACCGTCCTCATCTATATTTACTTATATATATAATTTCTTTTTGGAAAAAATTTAAGGCAAGTGCAATCAAAATTACAAAATCACTATCTCTATTGCTAACATATGCAGCATTCATATTTAGTGAGTGATCTCCTTCCCTCTTAAAATGAAAGTACAAAATGCTAAGTATGTTATACTTGCTACAGTCGGTTATGTGACCTTACCTATAAAGCCATAGTTAAAATCTTTAGAGATATCAGCATAAATGTATCCTTCTCTAATGCTACACAAGCGGAAATCTCTGCTACCCTTTCCTATAATATCTTATCGCATGTCCAGTTTTCTCATGAAAATACACAGCACGTTATCCAAATGCCCATTTTGAAGATGACTGTGAATACGAGTTCACCTCGTGGCGCAGAATACGGAAAGTGCAGTACTCAGAAACTTGTCACTTGTAAATTTACTTAATTCTATTGTGTTTCGATCTCACTTCAGTGATGGCATGGATTCTGGAAAGTAAGAGAAAACTAAAAAAAATGTTTATCTGTAACTGTATTTCTCAAGTTAGGCTTTGCTGAAGACATGTTATTTGCTAAGGACATAATTTAAATGGAATCTGAAAAAAATAATAAGTTATTTCACAGCCCTGAAAAAATAAAATTGACTAAAAGATAGGAAACCCATGGTAATAACTTTGATGCTTTCACAGGCTTTTCTTATGGTAGTTGCTGAGTGCAATACCTCCCCCATTTTTTTATAAATAAATAATTCAGCACTACCACGTAATGGAAAAATAGGAAATGGAAACAATCACAGAATTTTTCTGCAAAAAAAGCAAGAATGAGCTGACTCTCTCCTTTAAGATAAAATGCGTGTCCTTCAAGAAAAGTTAGTTGAACAGAAACCGGGGTGTTTATATTTAGCCTGTGCAAAAATGATACTCTGAATAATTTCCTGATGGAGGGCATTATCTTGGGAACTCATAGAACTGTTTTTTAATGTAGTGCCTATATTGATCAGGTTTGGTTAGTGTGTGTTTTTCATTAAAGTGTGCAGACATTATACATGCATTCACACATGTACATTAATTTAGCACACTAAATGCTTCATGTTTCCAAAGTTGACTGTTTTGAGCTGTTGTCCAGATTGCATTCTGAAAATAAAGCAAGCTCACTTGGTATACTGTCTCTTCCAGTTTTGCGTAGAAATTAAAAAAGGCTATGTTGCACTCAGTAGAATTCTACCACTGAATATTATTTTTTGGATGTTCTGGTTTTATAAAACCATAAATGGTACGAGGTCCCATAGTGGCTGTGGAAGTCACTAGGATATGGGTGGATAAAGTTAAAGGAGTTCTCTAGAAACTCTCTGATGTGGCTACTCCACAAGTAATGTATAAGAATATTTTCTCTTAACTAACAGGAGCTGTGTCCTTGACATATGCACTCAGGATCAGTGACACGATTAGTTCATAAGAATCAAACATCATCAGATAGGACATTCTTAAGAAACAGAAGCTACAAACGTCATCACTGGTTGTCAGTCCTGGTGTAACAAGGGACATAAACGTCAATATTAGTCCAGTGAGATAAATATATGTGGCTGAAAACACATTGTCAGTATGAATGGTTGTGGTGTGAAGTTAAGGACCAACTGGTTTGTTATTGTCGTGTAGGTTGTCATTTTGCTGAAATAATGCAAGATGTTGTATTTAACTTATCATCTCACAAAGAATGAACTAAATTTATGGGCACTGCATGAATATAGTCTCGGACTTTTTACATTACTCAATAGAATAAGGTTCACCAAATAACATGATCATAAAAGTTTCCCAGGGTTCAATTGTTTTGGGGGTGAGCCAGTTATCGATGCTTTTAACAAAAGCTACGAGCGATTCTTATGCTAAAGAATGTTTGGAAAAGTCTTCATTAGAGTTCCTCTTTCAATGAACTCATTGTTAACACGAGGGAAAATAACTGTTAAGTCCAACTAATTTAACAAATTTGTTATCGATACCTTTATTTTCACAATCAGTATCTTTGGTATCCCTAATTTTTTTTTTTCTTCCTTAACAGAAACAGAAATGACAAGAGACATAAATTCTCTAAGAATTTTATTTTTTAATTAACACTTAACTATCTTTTAAATTAACACTTAAATATTAATTAGTCTACCTTTCTTCTCTGACGGGGCATTTTTAAAAAGTCATGTATTTCATGAAAAAGTTGGACTTAATTTTTACTAGTTCTTTTTCTCCTCCTCCTTTTTAAGATATTCCCAAATGAGTATAATTTTCTATATATAGTTCAGTTTTTTTCCCTCAGGACATCTTCATTGAGTTCTGATGAACAAATTGGGAGAAATTGTTAAAAAAAAAAGGGGGGGGGGAGACCCAGTTTATGGCGACATTCATCCGCTGCAGACTTTAATCTTGTATTCCAAAGAGTGACAGCAGTTGTAATGACAGAAATAACAAATCCTACACCTGTGTTTCTCAAAGGGTTGTCTGTAGGCCTTCACATTAGAATCACCTGGGAAGCTTGTTCAATAAAGAGATTCTGGGCCCCATTCCAGCACTTATGAGACTTAAATCTGAATATCCATTTTTTAACAAGCTTTCCAGGCAATTCTTCCAAAGCGTTAAATTTGAGACCCAGGGGTTTGCCTCTTCTAGTTTTCACCTCTGATTTTTTTTTAAAAATAGAATCACCTGGAAAGTTTGTTAAAAACAAAACAAGATAAAACAAAAACAAAAACCCTAGTAACTGACAAGGGGGACAACCCCCCCCTGACTGGTTTCATTTGAATCTCTGTGACTCTTTAAATTTTCCCAGGTGATTGTAATTGCATCCAAGTCTGAGAACTATGACAGCGGGCCCACTGGAAGAATGCTCTGAATGAAGGATTTCACCCTTCACCAGGCCTTTCTGTCACAGTTTCTAGCATACCAAAATAATAATTTCTATTCATACCTTATAACAATGTTTAGCAATCAATTTCACCTTTTACTTAGGAAAAGCATGCTGAGATCATTTACGAAAGGATTTTTATTCCTATGTCAGTTTTCCTTTCAAGTTCATAATTGTTTAAATGGTTCTTTATTGCCAAGGACAATTAAAGAACTGAGATATTTCATTACTTAATTTAAACCAGCTATAGACTGTCCTAATCTTACAGTTCGGACGGTCACTTTTGTAGGTTTTTCGCATATTCTTCTGCTATTTTGGGGGATGTTTCACCTTTTATTAGTTTTTTCCCCCCAGAAGTTAGATATTTGACTATCTTAGCAGTTTTTCCTAATCCAGTCATTCATGAAGCATCTTGATGACTTTTGCCATTTATCTTCTTTCCTACGTTATTAATTACCTATGTTTTTATTTAAATCACGTAGTTATATATCATTTTGCCATATAAACAGAACTAGAAATAGTACCCATAAAGTCAAGTTTGATGTACTACATAAGTTTTTTCTTAAATCCTAACGTATGTTCAAATACTTAACTATTCCAATAAAAACCTTCCTCCGTGTACCATCGAAAACCAATTGACATCGCACTCTGATCAAAATTCCTAATTTCAGTAAACATTGGCTAAACTATTGGTCAGATTTAGATGTTCTCTATTCTTCAGATCTTCACCCCGCCCACACACCCAGACACACAACAGTATCACTGGGCATTAGACACTGATTGATCAAGGACTTAGTTTGAATTACTCTTATAGGTCATACATAAATGCTAAAAATCCCACAGCAGTCAGTGGGTCACGAAGATTTTAATTCTCTGAAATTTTGCCTCAGTCTCTGTTCCTATTTTTCCCATAAGTGTAGATCTGATATCAATTAGGAATCTTCTAGAAATAAGTTAAGATGTTTTATGGATATCAGTCTTTTAACCATTTGTTAATAGTATGGGTGAAACTGAAAATTCCTGAGAATTTAAATGTGTATGTGTAAGGTGCAAAAATAGTCCCAAATATTCTTCAACTATAGAGGTTTCTCCCCTGATACTTTTAATAATGGTCAGGTCCTAGGATTCACGATTTGAAATACAATATGGGAATTATACACTGAGTCATAATCCATATAACATTTTACTTCTTCAGTAGAAGTTATTTTTCACATTGAAAAACCCTACTGAGGTAGAAATGATTTTATGAAATTTTAAGTATATTAATTACTTTAAAGTCCAACCTGAAATAACCTCACAGGGTTCTTATAAATATTACTTTCCGTTTTCGTAATGATTTATCTTGGCTTCATCTTTGATAAGTGTTTCTTAAAAGGCTGTCCTAAGATAGGAATTCTGCCTAAACAGCCCATTCATTCTAAGAGGCTTCTGGGTGTTCTCTTGTTAGGCTTGTGATGGAAAGATTTACCATCTTTCCTCTCCCCCCAGATAAACAAATTTTAGGTTTACTTCTCTTTACCATAAAATGAAAAGTAAGGCCAAAAACATTTCTCTTTAGGAATGACTGTGCACTATAAGTAGGTGCAGACGAAGTAGAAAAATAAGATGATTAAAGATCTTGGTCACTTTAAAATATTACCTGAGGGGACTTTATTTTAAGGTCGTTATGTGAGTAGTACCTTAAAAAGAAAGGGATAAAATACCTGGCGAGCAAGAAGTAAAGAAGAGAAACAGCAAAGAAGACTCACGTGCTATAATTCCTTTCCTTTCTGTTTCTCCCAGAATGTTGCGAAATAGATGAAGGAATCATGCAGAATTTAACCTTGAAACAATCATTGATGTGATAATGACTTTTAAGTGATCAAGTTTGTGATTCAAACCTCTCCATAATCCAGGAGTGAAGAACAGAAGAGGGATTGGAAATGAGCTTGATTTTTTAGCAAAGGTTTTCTTTATGTTCAGCCAATTGACCATGGCCATTTCTTATATCCCTTCTTCATAATCATAATAGGAATTAAGTCTAAGAATTATATGCTTATAGAGACATAAACAGAGAGGGAAAGAAAAGTTTAACAACAGTTATCAAATTAACGAAGGTACTTACATCTGTTCCAACAACACATTATTTAATTTATTTTCATCTATAATCAGGTAGAAACCAGAAGAAACATTTGTAGCTTAATAAATAATTTAATTTCTTGAATTTCTATGTAACATATAAATTTATTTTTACAGGATATATAGAGAGCATACTCATAGAGAGCAACAGACTTATGAAACGACTATAAAACACAAATTATAATTCAAGTTTAAAATTTCTCATTTTTACACTTGTATTTGTCTATTTTCCTATTGCTAGTCAAAGCAAAACCAAATATATAATTGTAAGTATTCTAAGAAAAAAAAAAAGAGCGCCTCCATCACCTACGCGTGAGTTACATACATTCTAGATTGTACAAAATCAAAGAGGGTAGGCAAAACTAAAGGGAAACACTATGTAAAATGCACTTTTTACTGACTGTTGAACATATCTGAAAGTGTCTGAGTTTAAAATTTGACTTGAACACCAGCAGAGGAAAATGACTAAATTCATTTTCCTACTTGGGTTCCCTCAAACTCTGAAAATGAAAAAGTTTTTACAATTCAATAGCAGATTATATGAACATATCTCCACTACTTTGGTGGAAAGAACACACTAAAAATTCTAGTTACCAGGAGCATATGCTGCAAGGAATTTGGACAACTGTCCATGTATCCTAACATAAAGATGTCTTCATCCCAGGTGAGAATTAACCTAAAACACTCACATCTGATCTCCCCAAATTTAGTCTCTCATTGACTAGTAAGGATAGATCCAAATTACTTCGCCACATGTTCATGCACTATGTAATATGTCATTTTACATTAAATCTTTTTTTTTAATGACCAGCATGCCCTTTGAAACTTAAGGTTATCTGGACTATGAAGATTGAAATTTATACAACATCAATATTACACATAAGAGTCTCGAGTTCATGTGCAGTTCTTCAATTTCTATTCATTTAGTAGTGGAGGGAACACAGTGTAATGATGTCAAGCGATTGCCTGTTTGTTAAGAAAGAGAATATTTTTCAGGCTCGTGGACCCTGGGGGATGCATCAATGACGCTAGTGAATGGTGGAAAAACAACAGTGCCCTAGTTTACTAAATTTAATGAAATGGGAGTTTGTCCGTGGACTCAGAGACTACTCAGAGGAATAGTTAGTTACCAGAGGGCAGGAGGAAAATTTTCTTTTTATGTATCTTGCATGTTTGTAATAGAGACATATTTTGTATTCTGAGCCTGGAAGAAAGAAAGGATACCTGATGGAGGATGAGAACCTTCTTCTTAGTCTGGGCATTCTCTATGGATGTGACCGAAGTTGGGTGATGAAAAGACACATGAGATTAGGACAAGGATGCACTCATCATTGTCATCAACCTTCTTTTTACTTGAACTCAGTCAGGACTTACAGCTCCTTGTGACAGTATCTTAATTATTAACATAGCACAAACTTTCACCTTGCTGCCATCATGAGTAAAAAATAAAACTAAATAGCCACCATCTCACTTCGGTCGATTTCTTAAAATTCTTCATATTGCTCCAAAGTCATATCATAAATCCTGAAACTGGCAAAAACACAATGGCCGAAAATCAAGCATACGATAACAAATCCTAAATCTTGACACAAAAAAATGAAGTCTCTCTGGAAAAACATGTCAAGTGGTTGTTTCTTTTACTCCTGTGCTGGACTATTTCTTTAGTTTTGTGGTGGGAAGCATGATTAAACCCAAATCATAAAGAAGTTTCATGAAATGAGGCGTCATGCCAAGTCAGACTTCACACTCTTCCAAAACTATCTTTTGAGTCAACTATGAAATGAGTGAACTAGCAGAGTAATAAGACTTGATTCCCATTTCTCTGGGCCTCAATGACTTGCCATCATACCAAATTTTCCCTCACTATAATCCAAGTCTCCCACAAAGTCCGGTCACGTCGGAAGAGGAATTGCCTCTGCTTGTTAAAAGACGATAATCATTCCCTGAATTTTCATGACTCTCGGGTAAGGAATCATAGGCTTAACAATGCTGACAAGATATGCGCTTTATGTAACTGTCAGCTTTTGAGAATATGACCTAAATCCAAACATCAATAGCTTTTCAGGTGATGGATGTCTTTGAGACTCACATCCAGGAAAATACAGTTTGGCACACATTCACAATTTGGTCTGGAATTTCAAGGACTTCATTATTTCCTTCAGTCCTTTTCATAGACTCAAAGTGACCTTGAACCCAAGTTCCATTGTTCAGGATAATCAAAAATTGACTGTTAACGGCTTTCTTTGCTCAGAATAGTCAAGCGGGAAGGGTTCAGGAGAAGGCAAGGAATAGCTCTGCTTCCACCGACAAGCTCCTCCTCTTAGGGAAGTCAGTTGCAATATATCAGCTCTTAGTAATAACTGTGTATATTGTGAAAGAATGTGTTCAGTGATGGGGAATATGTGCCCGTAGGTAGGATTTCTGACACATTTAGTAATATTCCACCACTGTTGATCAACTACGACAATGATGGGAATAATGACCAAGCACATTCAGATCAGAGACAGTAAGGGATTTTTCCTCTTCTGTGCCTGTGCATTCTCTTATTCCTTTCATTCGTGTCACTTTGGACACTAACAGTCTCCTTTTGAATCTCACTAAGCTTTCTTCTGAGATCAATGACACACTTAAGCTAAATAGAGAAGAGAAAGAAATGAAGCACAAGATACAAAAAAATCTTCTTGGAAAAAGGAGAATTAGGGTATCATTCCAGTACCAGAGCATAATTTACAAATGTATGAATTCATGTTTTCCTAGAGATGGTGATCTTAATTTACATAAATGGTATCTGTCAAAGTTAATGACTATTCTAGGATAAACAAAACTCACTTGGAGTTCAGGGGTTGGCTCTGAGTTAATATTTGCTCTTGTTACAAAATGCTAAGTAGTAATGAAATAAGGAAGAAGCCAGTGTCTAGATAATTAAGATTAAGCCGATAGGGTTCAAATACACAGATTATGAAGAAAGTAATAAACACAGAAGGGTTGAAGGCTTGAACAATCAGGTGTTCAGCTATGGAAATATAGCAGTTTCAGGTCTCTTAACTCATTGTGTTTGAGATTTATTTCACAGAATTGATCTAAACTTAAATCAGCTGGCTGCCTGAGATACAAATATCTTCTCCGCTCATAGGAAACCTAAGCAGTGAATTACAAATTAAGTAGTTAAGGATTTGAGCACCAGTATACAGGATAGGACGCTCGTAGGCAGCAAGGAGTGGTTACGTTAAAGAACCAGATGGACTTTGAATCCATAACACGTCACTGGGAGCCCGAGCAGTGAATTATAAACAACAGACAATACCAAACATCGCATGTGTCCAAGTCCAGAAGCCCATTCTCTCCCTCAGCCTGGCTAACACAGTCCCATTTCCAACTGCGTTTCTACAGCTACAATAGTCTCATCCCCCACCGCCCCCACCGAAAAAAGAGAAGGATGAAACCTAAGCACTAGGGAAAATACATTTTTTCTTTTTTTATTGTGAGTTCTAACATAACTTTTATTAAACATAGAGCACGTGAACACATGACAGTTGCCTTCATTTGTTCTCACATGGAGCTGATAGAGGAATGCTTGGGAGGAATGTTTCTAAAGCCATAGAGAGCTTCTTCTCCATTTATTTTCCTTTTTAAAAAATATGACAAAGCATTAGAGGAAAAAAAAGTTCCTTAAGTTGTGAGAATATCAAATATTACCCATCAATCCCTGAATCATGCTATTCAAAGTGCTTAAATCTACACTAAAAATAGAACAAAAAATGTACTCCCAATGCAGCTAAATTAACACCTATGGATGCCTAAACTATGACTGTGGTCTGATTACTTCCTCTACACACTTCCATCGTGCACTTAAAAAAAAAAAATAAATGAAACAAAACCAAACCAAACCAAACCAAAGAAATAAACCAGGCCATTGCCATGTTTACAGTTTTCTGAGCACTGGGGGAGTCTGGAATCCAGTCCAGTGAGGTTCGCTGCCACCAGTCCCTGACAGGTGTCCATAGTACAAAGTAAACAACGGCCTTCTTGGATTCTGAAAAGAACCCAATGTGCAAAGCTGACAAAATTTATGTGTCCTTGCAGCTTCAGTTCTGGTTTCTGAAAATGTGACACAGGTCCTGGGGGAGCATGGGAATAAAGAACAGATTGTAGAGAAGGACCCCGGGTGACTTGGCAGGGAAATAAACATTTTTTAAGCAAATAAAAATCACTGCACATCCCAAGGCTCCTTTACCTTGTCACACAAATACTGAGACCTTCGCATTGTTGCAAAGTTCTTATGCTCATCTCGGTACATTTGCAGTTCAATCTTACCCTCCCAAATGAACTCTTTTTGAAGTTTACACTTTTTGCGCGTGTTTGGCCAACTCACACGTTTAGTATTGTGACCCAAACTGTAGAATTGTTTTCTCATTATATGGTGGTAGGAATAAACCGAACATACAATAGTCACGACACGAGCCCACAGGCGAGGACTGGCATGGAAGTTCCTACAAGGAATCACTACAGGAATGTATAAGTTCTATATCAGTGTTTTCATCACATTGATTTCTTTTTAACTAAAAGCTACATAGGTAATATTTCCCTTTAACAATTCCACCCTCTGCAAGTTCCTTGATGACTGATTTTGCATCGTCTTCAACATGAATATGTATTAGCTGCTTATGCCATTGATTTCAAACATAAAGCTAAATGGTAAGGGTTGAATTTCCTGGGAGCATCAGCTTTCTGTTTCTGAAAGATAGAATTACACAGTTAAAATAAAACGAATTATTTATACAGTAAAATTATTTTAAACACTTTCTCATCTAATTTAAAAACTATTTTGTGTAAATAATGTTTATTTTGAAAATAGTGATTTCTGTTGGTACTCATATGATTGACCTCCTGAGTTCTTATATAAACACTTTGATATTACTAAGTGTTGCTTATGTTCACAAACTGAAACCAAACACTTGATTCTGAATGTAGTTGAAAATTAAATACAGTGAATTAACATTTAAATACAAGGGGATCCCATAGTAAGTTTCACAGATTTGTTCTGACTCTTTAGAAAATAACATTTCGTATAATACAAGGTGACAAAACATATTTGATGACACATCCTGTCCTTCCCTTTGGTTTGGAAGCCTTCAATGTAAATTTCATTTAGACTTGTGTTGATTCACCCTTTTGAGTTAACCTGCCTGGCATTTGCACATAATCTCATTTGCAGAAAAATTATAGAGGGAAAAGAGGAAGTAGAATATTAAACAAAAACAGCCACAAACACATTCATGCCTTTCCAGGAAGTGATCAAATATAGGGCTTGATTTTTTTTGTGGGTTTTTTTTTGTGTTTTTTTGTGTTTTTTTTTTTTGTTTTTTGTTTCTTTTGTTTTGTTGTGTGTGTGTTTTATATATATATATATATTTATATAAGGGTACATCAACTCATTTAAAAAACAGAAACAACACTCTCTCCCCCATTTTCAGGCCCTCGATCTTCTCTTCTTAGCACACTGTAGTGGTCACTGTCAAGTGACTAGCACACTTCTGGGTCTGGAGTGTATTCTGACGAGCAGTGAATTAAATGTTAAGACAGTTAGACCCACCCCCACCCCTGCTCAGAGTTTACACATCATGCCGCCATTAGAAGGGTAGAGGTGGGGAATGAGGTGGGACAAGGAAGAGATTCAGGGCTCTGATTGACGGGGCCCTCCTACGAACCAGTGTTCTTCTCATCTTTTTTTTTTCCTCCCAAATGGCAATGCTGGCATTCGTCGCACTGCTCTCTGAAGGCCCACGTGGCCCTGCTGATCCTAGGCAGAACCCAAGAGAGGATCCGGTGCTCCTTGTCCCATCGGATAGATTTGTCCAAGCACCCCAAGGAAATGTTAAAAGCAAAACAAGATCAAGAAAAGAAAATAAAACCCATTCTAAAACTGAACTAATGAAGCAAAAAAGGGTTTTCTATCTATACATAAGTCTCTTCTTTAAAAAAAGGTAAATTTACAAATTCCAATGACATATAAAACAAAGTCAAAAAATGTAATGGTAAGAGACATGGTAAAACAGGAAGACACTGATGCTACAAAGAAATTGCCAAAAACATATGTACAAGACCCTGTTTTTCCTCGTGTTCTAGAGATTGTAATGCATGTTTTTAACAGCAGCAGTCGAGGATTTAGTTCCAGGCACTGGGCTGCACACTCCGCTCAAGCTCCCAGGGACGGGATGTCCCTTGCTTTTCTGTCACCAAATCACACTGGATATACTGGTCTCCCTTGGCAACAGCGGCAGGATGGCACTGTTTGTGTGGGCCTCGTCTGGATTCTGCTCCCTGCTCGATTTTGTCTGTGGCCGCTGCCCGTTGATGAGTGTCATAGGGATGTTACAATAGGTATGCTGATTTCCTATGGAGGTAAGAGGCAGGGTGCCGGTAGGAGGTACGTCGTACTCATAGCTTCGGTAGTAGTGTTTCTGACGCATTTGTGAATGGTACGTGTTGTGAAAGGTGGAACGGAGGTCTGGATGGGCAGTGGCTAGAGCTGTGGAGGTGGCCGCGGCCATGGAGATGGCCGAGACAGTCTGCAGCTCCCCAAAAGGCCCCTGCTCACTAACATCTAAAGCCTGCTCGTGCGTAATGGGTTCTATCCTCTTAAAAGGCATTTCATACTGTAAACGTTTCCAGAACTTAGAGTTCAACTTGTTGCATTTTGGTCCATGCCATTTAATAACCGTCAGGAGCTTGATGGTGTGCTTGAGGGCTTCCACCTCCTGGTAGTTCATAATGCCTCGGAGTTCGCTGCATTCAATGAGTATCACTTTAATTTCTCCAGTGACGAGCATGTTTCGAAGTCTGGTCTCCAGTTCAAAGATGCTCCAGCCCCTTCTGACTACATAATTTGGGGTCATGACAATAATCAGCCTCTTGCTTTGATCTACACACCTTGCCACATCTTCAATGTATGCTATAAAAGAGAAGAGAGCTTATCAGAATCACGGGATCAAACATCTGCTCCAGAAAGCCCCAGCAGCTTCTCTTCCACACATTACGTGAGAATTGTTGCTTGCTAGGTCATACCTCAGAAGATGAAAACAGCCAATGACCGCACCAAATAGAATACGGGCTTTGCTTTCCTCAGCGTTAGAAATACTTTTCCTAGGTACAAATCTCCCATGTGTTTTTTCAAACGTCAAGACTCATAAAAGGAGGTGCTTTACAGAAGAGTGGAACTAGCTTCTCAGGGGCATCAGAAATTAAGTTTCATATGAACATATAATGACATTTCTTTCTTGAGACACTGATACTATTTTTGATGTAGAGAACCACAAGTTAAAATTCTGCCTAAAAAGAATGATGACACACAGACAGACAAAAAGAGTATGCACACCTTCAAATGAAAACATTAACTTACTTCCAGTTGGGATTAAATCTCTATCTGGTATGAACAACTTATATCCATAATGTTTTTCAAGCATGTCAGGTAGGATTTCGAGAGCAAAGCGTTCTTCTTCCCCAGTCTCTTGATTCCACTGGTCAGGGTCCACTTTGGTGTATGATAAGTATGCATCATAATCTTTATTGTCTGTCAAAAAGATTACAGAGTAAAGTTGAAGTCACTGCTCGCCAAAGAAAACATTAGGACATGAAAACATTCAACTCTTTTAAAAAAACATTTCTAAATGCCCTACTTTGGGGAGACCAAAGAAAGGAGCTTCTACTAATTTTCAATAAGAATTCAATGATGTCAAATATTCTGGAATTCATTTGGAGGTATTTTTATTTGTTGGTTTTGTTGTTGTAAAGACAGTAGTAAGAAAATGAACAAAAAGAGCAATGGAATGTTAACTTTTAACATTTTTGATGTATAGGTCATAGAGAATCTTGACTGCTTATAAAAGGCAGTTGGTTCGATAGTATGCTCTTACTCTAAGTAACTGTACATTCAACTAATCCTGTCCTTGGCCATTTAACTTTGTTGAAAAGAAAAAAGAAAGTGCACCTGGCTTGACCACAGAGGAATGGTATTTTGATTGTGGGCACTGTACTGATTTTTTAAATTTCTTTTTTATTGTGTTATGTTAGTCACCATAAAATACATCATTAGTTTTTGATGCAGTGTTCCAAGATTCACTGTTTATGTACAATAGCCAGTGCTCCATGCAATACGTGCCCTCCTTAATACCCATCACCAGACTCTGCTGGGGAGAAAATAAAATCAAGCATGGAATAATTAGTTATCTACTGGGAACCAGTTCTTGGATTTGGGGACTTAGAATATTATTCCACTGAATTATTTTAGAAAACCGTATTGTTTTGTTGATCTTCATTTATCTCACATGTAAAATACTGCCAGTATTTTTTATTATGTTTATCAGTTTGACCATGAGAATAAAACATTACAAAATAAATGAATGAAACTTTGTTCTAAAATCTGTTTCTGGGGCGCCTGGGTGGCTCAGTGGGTTAAAGCCTCTGCCTTCGACTCGGGTCATGATCCCAGGGTCCTGGGATGGAGCCCCTGCTCGGCAGGGAACCTGCTTCCTCCTCTCTCTCTGCCTGCCTTTCTGTGTACTAGTGATCTCTGTCTGTCAAATAAATAAATAAAGTCTTTAAAAAAGTAAAATAAAATCTATTTCTTTCCTTCTTCTTTCCCCTTTTTACATGGAAACTCTTCAAATATTTGATGACTGCTGTCATGCATTATCTTGACCTTAATTTTTTTTAACATTAAGCATCCCAAATTTCCTATTTGTGTTTCTCATTAAAATAAGTCATGTATCTTCTGGATAGTCTCTCATTCATCCATTGCCTTTACGGAATGAGATATCAGGATTCATAATTCACCTCAAATCTAAATGCTACCAATATACAGAGTTTACCAAATATCAATCCTTCGCCCTCTTTTGTACTTCCCGGATGATTGTCGGTGTATTACTGAATTATCAGATCAAGTTGAATTGAAACATCCCTAAATTTCAGAACAAAATGAGCTTTGTATTTGGCACAGAACATTTAAAACTTTGGAGTTATTAAAACATCAGAAATAGAGGGATGTCCTTAATTGTTGCTCTGGGTGGCTTTGGGGAACTCCCTTTGACCTGGGGACACTAGAGTTCACTATCAGAGATCCATATAGGTGTGTTCATTTTAGTAGTCTGATAGTCCCCAGTCTTCTACAAGTTATTCTACAGTTAAAACTTGTTAGGGCAAACTCAGAAAACTGTTAACTCTATCTGAAGTTAACATAGGTATACAATAAACTAACAACTAAAAAAAAGAAAACAAAAAAAGAATTCAAATTCAGATCTAAAAAAAAAAAGAAAAACTAACAACTCTGTTATAGGCTGTCTGAAAGAAAACCTTTAAGTATAGTAGATTTTTTTTTAAGATTTTATTTATTTATCTGACCAGAGAGGCAAGTGGGGGATGCAGGGGCGGCGGGTGGGGGGGGGGGGGGG
>NC_081575.1:99130912-99212878 GCF_022355385.1 Mustela nigripes
TAAAAAAAAAAAAAAAAAAAAAAGGTATAGAAAAATAGGAATCATCCCAAACATGCCATACTCTGATATTTGCTATATTCCTTATTCTTTAACCAGGAAATAGCTTTTTATAAATAAAAAGCTATTTTATAAAAAAAATATTTTATTTTATTTTATAAATAAAATTCGATTTTCACCAAAAACGATAATTGCATTTGCTACAGCAGGTCATGCAAATATGCCAGCAGTCAACAGTGGTACAATTTTGTTGATGTAAACACTTTAGTTGAATAAGAAATCATAGAAAATAGTACATAATAAAGCTAGGATGTAAGACCAGTTAATATTTAATTAAAGTGTCCATTCATTAGATATTCCCACATGCCATATCTGAGATATAAGACTTCCTTTACAATATCCGTCAGTAGCTACCAGTCTAGTAGGAGATGTAGACAAGTCAACAGTTTATTTCTAGGGGACAAACATGTTGCTAAGACTGTTATAGGGGTCATGGACCAAAGGGAGGACTCCTTAAAACGGAGTGGATTGTAGAATGATTTCATGCATATACTATTTTCTTTCTTGGAAGTTGTTTTCTCCCTGTTTGCTACACAGTACTATAACATGTTGAAGTTTGCCCAGATCTGGGAAGTGTAATAGCCAGATCCTCATTCTTAGACCTTTGTCTTCTCTAAGCTTAAAATATTTGAAAAGCAGATCAATATGAACACCAATAAGAACAGAGCACATATGACTCAGAAGAGATGCAAACAACTGACCTACTAATACTGGTAAGTTTCAGCCTGATATCACCATTGCTTACATGACACTGTCTGTTCCTCTGCCTCTTCCGTGGAGGTCTCTCTTCCAACTCAAATGCTTTATTTCTCAAGATATTTTCTGTGCCTGCTTCACTTTTCTCTCAGCCCACTTTCCCTTAAAAATCTCCTCTTCTCCCATGACATTAATAATCACTTCTACGTAGCTAACCCCCTGATTTAGATGTGCAGTCCTGTCTTCCTTCTCATGAACTACCACCCATATCCCTCTTTTACCTGTAACCTGGGCCCCTTAATTTGGATGCTCAGTGTGCACCTCATATTCAACATTCTCACAACATAACAAGCTTTCCATCTCAAGCTCTGTTCTTCACCTTTTATTCCACTTTAATAGCATTATAATCTCACTTCTTTAGTCTCCAAATGTCAAATATATGTTCCACTTATCCTTTTTAATTACTGATAATCTCATAGGCATTCACTGGTAAAAGTCCTTTGGATTCTACTTCCATCCTGGGTCAGGCCCTACTCCTTTCTTAGCTGTTATATAAGTCTGTTTTAGTAGGTCTTCCTCTCTGTTTCTTTCCACTTCTGGCCCATTCCACATGGAGCTGTAAAATTTATCTTTCCAAATCTCACCACTGATTATATTTATGGTATCCTAGAAAATAATAATGTTTACTCATTGTCAAAAAGCCAGCAGGTAGATCTGTTTCATTGATTTCTTTTGATTTTGAGTCTGCTATCTTTGACTTGGACATAATCTCTTTTCCCATGTATGGTATTATTGTGCTCACATCTTATCTTTTTTATTTGACCACAATATCCTTGACTCAGATATCTCACCAGAGCTTGTAGATGATCAGATTTGTTGATTAAATAAATGGATAATCTTTCATTTGCATATCACACGACTTGTGTTTTACAGCCAGTGTGGGGATTTTCTCAAGACCTGGGATTATTTTCTAGGAGAAATATCTTTGGAGATATACACTTCATGCTGCCTGGACTCCTCAAGGAATTACTAGAAGCTATGGGGTCAGTATTTATCACGTTTCCTTTGGAAGAGTCTTGAACTATAGTTTCTCACTATGAGTCAAGGGAAGACCTTACAGACCTTATAAACTCCTTTGAAAAAGTGGTTTCAGACTTGAGCATGAATGACAACAATTTGGAGGGATTGCTGAAATATAGATTGCTGGGCCCTACCTCCATAGTGTTCCATTCAATAGTTCTAGAGTAAGTTTTTGAATTTGCATTTTTAAAAGATTTGTTTCTTAGAGAGAGAGAGAGAGAGAGTGTGTGTGTGTGTGTGTGTGTATGTATGTACCCAAGCAGGAGAGGCAGAGGGAGGGGGAGAGAGATTCTTAAGCAGACTCTGAGCTGAGCACGGAGCTCTACCTAGGTTTAATCTCATGACCCCAAGATCATGACCTGAGATGAAATCCAGAGTCAGACACTTAACCAACTGCACACCTATGACCTCCAACAATTTGCAT
This sequence comes from Mustela nigripes, assembly GCF_022355385.1. Classification (NCBI taxonomy): domain Eukaryota; kingdom Metazoa; phylum Chordata; class Mammalia; order Carnivora; family Mustelidae; genus Mustela; species Mustela nigripes. Next base: position 99,133,170 of record NC_081575.1, read on the forward strand.
CTATAACAAGGTCTCGGGTAAAGCTACTGCTGGTTCAGGGACTACACTTCGAGAAACTCTGCTCTAGGATAGGGAATAGGCATCCCGAGGGCTCAAGGGCATGAAAGAACTGCCTGCAGCTGCTGGTTAATTGGCCAGAGAATGACAAAACTAATCACTGCAGTGTCAGATCCATGGTAAGTGGTGCTGATACTTACAGGGGATATACTCTAAACAATCCACACTTTCACCAAAAAGGAAGTAGATTCTTGCCTAGAGTAATGTATACATTAACTATATTAAGCTTAAATGAACCTCAGGAATTGGTGCTAAGGCCTCAGTCAGTTTTTATATCATCTGGACAAATTTATAGAAGTAGTTAAGCTGATATCTCTTCGATAAAAAGAAGTTGCTCACATGCAGATTATCTTGGTAGTAAATGTGGCTCAAAAGCCCCTTGTGAGCATCTGCGGCAGCAGCCTCAAATCAATGGAACACTTGATTGATATCTAATTCCTCTCTTTCCCCAGGGTCTCTGTCAGAGCAGTAATGGGCTAGGCATTTATTTACTACCAGAAGGAAACTCCTGATTTAAAAGCTATCACACTGCAAACATCATGCCAGATACCATACTAAATTCAGCAATGTTCTCTGACTCAAAGATCATATATCCAAACTTTCTTCTATTTTCTCAATTCTCAGATAAATATGGATCTTGGGTAACATCTCTTTAATTTTGTTTAATATCTGTAAGTACTTATATTGGTTTAATATTTATAAGAACATATATTGACTTAATATCTTAATGTCTGAGTTTTATATGACTGGAGAAACTCTGAAAATTGACATTTTTATAACCATAGAAAAAACAGAACTATGCTAAAGTTTTTAAAGAATAAGTCTGTGATCTTTTCAGTTCAACTTAAGTTTATAAACAGCTTAAAGGTGGTTAATCATAACAGGGTAGTACAAGAGTATATTTATTTTTTTTGTACTTTTTAAAAAGATTTTATTTATTTATTTATTTGAGAAAGAGAGGGATCACAAGTAGGCAGAGAGGCAGGCAGAGAGAGGGGAGAAGCAGGCTTCCCGCTGAGCAGAGAGCCAGATGCGGGGCTCCATCCCAGGACTCTGAGATCATGACCTGAGCCAAAGGCAGAGGTGTAGCCCACTGAGTCACCCAGGCACCCCAAGAGTATATTTCTTATTCTAAACTTTATTCTCTAAATTTTATTTTCTGTACTTTAAACCCTCAACTATAATTCTGTTCACTGAAGAGATAGAAAACAGCTGGTGTACATGCTCTTTGCAATAGTTTGCACAAATTCGAACATAGCCATTGGTTTACTCTTCCCATGACTTTCAAGTGATTCTGATTGCAATATTCAACAAAAAATGACAAATGGGAATGATGTCAGCAAAATGGCCAAAAATAAGACATCTGTGTCTAAATCCCTTCTGCCATGGTCCAGAGCAAGTCCTGCCCACCCAGGGTCCCACACAGTGACCAGACAGACGCTTTCCCAGGGACCTGGTTGGAGCCATATCTATCCACATACCTGGTGAAAGCCCACTGACTAAAGACCCAACTGTGGACCCTGAAATGTACAATTATACAGGCACTATCCTACTGAGCAAGGTACTAGAGGTAGGTCAATAGACCCAGGTACCAGAGGAGATCCTTGCCCATATGAGCCCCTGGTAACAAGCCTGCCAAACATGGACCTCACTACAGACCCAGAAATAGCTGCACAACTGGCTCAAACCCAGAATGACTGCAACTCTGTACGTAATCCCATTGGGAACAGACAGAAGGATTTTACCTGCTGAAATCGTTCTATGAAGACTACAAGAGGTGTTTGTTCCTTCAAATGTACAGACATCAGTGCAAAGGTACACAGATCACGAAGAATCAGGCAAACATTATAATACCAAAGGAAACTAATGAAGTTCCAGTAACCAACCCCAAAGAAATGGAGGTCTACAGTTTGTTTGACAGAGAACTCAAAATAATCATCTTAAACAAACCATAGAAACTCAACTATAGAAATCTTGCAGGCCAGGAGGGAATGGGATAAAACATTCACAGTGATGAAAAAAAAAATGTCAACCAAGAATATAAGAATACTATACTCAGAAAAGAAGTCCTTCAAAATTAAGAAGAAATTAACTCATTCCTAGACAAACAATAGCTAAGGGAGTTTATCACCACTAGATCTGCCTTACAAGAAATGCTAAAGCAGAAAAAAAGAAAAAAAAAGATGTTAAAGGAAAATTTTCAAGTTGAAATGAAAGGACATTAAATAAAAACATGAAAACATAAAAATATAAAACTCAATGGTAAAGATAAATATATCATCAAATTCAGAATACCCTAATACTTCTATCTCTAGTATAAAAGTCCACAAAAATAGTATTAAAAATAACTACAATTATTTGTGTTAGTTCTGTGATAATTACTATTGGTATTTTTTTAAAAAAAGGTTTTATTTATTTATTTGACAGACAGAGATCACAAATAGGCGGAGAGGCAGGCAGAGAAAGAGCGAGGCGGAAGCAGGCTCCCTGATGAACAGAGAGCACAAGGCAGGGCTTGATGTGGGCTGGATGTGGGGCTCGATCCCAGGATCCTGGGATCGTGACCTGAACCAAAAGCAGAGGATTTAACCCACTGAGCCACCCATGCACCCCTAACTATTGGTATTTTGTGGAGATTACATTAATTCTATAGATTGCATTGGGTAATGTGGACATTTTATCAATATTTGTTCTTTCAGCCCATGAGCATAGAAGGTCTTTCTATTTGTTTGTGTTGTTTTTAACTTCTTTCATCAATCTTTTATTGTTTTCAGAGTATAAGTCTTTCACCTCCTTGGTTAAGTTTATTCCTAGGTATTTTAATATTTTTGATGTAGTAGTAAGTGGGACTGCTTTCTTAATTTCTCTTTCTGGGACGCCTGGGTGGCTCAGTTGGTTAGGCACCTGCCTTCGGCTCAGGTCATGATCCCAGCGTCCTGGGATCGAGTCCCATATCGGGCTCCTTGCTCCGCAGGGAGCCTGCTTCTCCGTCTGACTCTGCCTTCCACTCTGTCTGCCTGTGCTCGCCCTCGCTCGCTCTCTCTGACAAATAAATAAAATCTTTAAAAAAAAAAAATTTCTCTTTCTGTTGCTTCATTACTGGTGTATAGAAATGCAATAGAAAAATTATCTTAAAACTCGAATGGAACCACAAAATGCTGCCAAATAGCCAAAAGAATCTTGAAAAAGAAACAGAAGCTGAAGGTATTACAATTCCAGATATTAAGTTACACTACAAAGCTGTAGTAATTAAAACACTATGGTACTTACACAAAAATAGACACATAGATCAATGAACAGGATAAAAAGCCTAGAAACAATCCCATTGTATGATCAATCAATCTTTGACAAAAGAGGCAAGAATGTGCAATGGGAAAAAGACAATCTTTTCAACAAATGGTGCTAGAAAAACTGGACAGCTACATGCAAAAGAATGAAACTGGATAACTTTCTTACACCATACACAATAATAAATTCAAAATGGATTAAAGAGCTAAATGTGAGATCTGAAACCATAAAAATCCTGGTTAGAGAGAACATGCAAGAATTTGACTGATTAAGCTGTAGCAACATTCTTCTACATAGGTCTCCTGAGGCAAGGGAAATAAAAGCAAAAATACACTATTGGGTCATTAAAATAAATGGCTTCTTCACAGAAGAGAAAACAATCAATAAAATGAAAAGACCACCTATAACCTATTGATTGAAAACAAGCAATAAAACTAAAAGACAAACTATAGTGAGTGCAAGAAGATATTTACAAATGACATATCTAATAGAGGGTTGGTATACAAAATACATAAAGAACTTATACAGCTCAACACCCACCAAAACAAATAATCCAATTAAAATATGAGCAGAAGACGTGAACAGACACACTTATGAAGTGTGACACACTACTGAAGAAGACACACTTATGGCCATCAGCATATGACAAGATGTACAACATCACTCATCAACAAGGAAATGCAAATCAACAACATGATGAGATATCACCTCACACCTATCAGAATGGCTAAAATCAACAACACAAGAAACAACAAGTGTTGGGGAAGAAGTGGAGAAGAAGGAACCCTCGTGCACTGTTGGTGGGAATGTGGAATTGTGCAGCCATTGTGGAAAACAGTATGGAGGTTCCTAAAAAATGTATAGATAGAACTACCCTATGATCCAGTAATTACACTACTGTGTATTTACCCAAAGAACCCAGAAACACTAATTTGAAAGGATATATGCACCTCTACATTTACTGCAGCATTATTTACAATAATGAAATTATGGAAGCAGCTCAAGTGTCCATCGATAGATGAACAGATAAAGAAAACATGTATGTATATATAATGGACTATCCTTTAGCCATAAAAAAAGAATGAAATCTTGTCATTTGCAACACATGGATGGAGCTAGAGAATATAATGTTAAGTGAAATAAGTCAGAGAAAGACAAATACTCTCATATTTTGTTAAGAAACAAAACAAATGAACAAAGGGAAAAGAAAAGAGAGAGAAGAGAGACAAACCAAGAAATAGGCTCTTAACTATAGAGAACAAGTTGATGGTTACCAGAGGGATGGTGAGTGGGGGAATGGGTGAACTAGGTGATAGGGATTAAAGAATACACTTATGATGAGCACTGAGTGACGTATAGAATTTTTGAACCAGGATACTGTATACCTGAAACTAATATAACACTGTATGTTAACTACACTGGAATAAATTAAAATTAAAAATAATAACTACAGCTACAATAATATCTTAATGGATACACAATATAAAAAGATGTAAATTATGACAATTGCATAAATTGTGGGAAGAGGGAAGTAAAACTATAGAATTCTTTATGCAATTGAAGGTAAGTTTCATCAACTTAATATAGTCTTTTATATCTATTAGATGTTTCATGTAAACCTCATGGTATCCACAAAGAAGAAACCTATAATAAACACACAGAGGTTAAAGAGAAGGATATTAAAGTATACAAGTCAAAAAAAAATCACAAAGGAGGACAAGAAGAGAGGAAGAAGGGGAAAAAGGGAAAAAAAAGCAAAAAAAAAAACAACAAACAGAAAATAACAAACGAAGTGACAATAGTACATACGTACCTATCAATAATCACTTTTCTTTTGTAAGATTTTGTTTATTTATTTGACAGGGAGAGACACAGTGAGAGAGGAAACACAAGCAGGGCGAGTAGGAGAGGGAGAAGCGGGGCTTCCCAGGGGAGCCGCATGGGGGCTCGATCCCACAACAATGGGATTATGACCTGAGCAGAAGGCAGACACTTAATGACTGAGCCACCCAGGTGCCCCCTCAATAAGCTCTTCAAACGCAAATGAACTAAATTTTCCAAACAACAAAGAGTGGCTGATGAGATCAAAAACTAAGATTCAACAATATGCTGCTTACAAGAGATTCACTTTATCTTTAAAGACACACATAGGCTGAAAGTGAAAGAATGGAAAAAGATATTCCTGCAGGTGGCAACTTAAAGAAAATAGGAGTGGCTATATTTATATCACATACAATAGATTTGCAGTGAAAATTGGTCACAAGGGACAAAGAAGCTCTCTCTATATTATTCATGATAAAGGGGTCAATTCATCAAGTGGATATAACAACTGTAAATAGATGTGCTCCCAATACAGGAGTACCTAAATGTGCAAATATTAACAGAACTGAGGGGAAAATAGAGAAAAATATAATGATATTAGCATGTTACAATACTAGATTTACTACACTAATAGATACTAGATCCACTTTCAATACTAGATAGATCATTGAGATAAAAAAAAATTGAAAAGGAAGAGTAGATTTAAAGAATATTACCTTACACCAGTTAGAATGGCAAATATTAACAAGGCAAGAAACAACAAATGTTGGAGAGGATGTGGAGAAAGGGGAACCCTCTTACACTGTTAGTAGGAATGCAAGTTGGTGCAGCCACTTTGGAAAACAGTGTGGAGGTTCTTCAAAAAATTAAAAACAGAGGTACCCTATGACCCAGTAATTGCACTACTGGGTACTCATGACAAAGATAGAGACATAGTGAAAGGAAGGGCCATATGCACCCCAATGTAGAAAGGATGACAATCCAACTTTTGCATTAACATGGATGGGACTGGAGGAGATTATGCTGAGTGAAATAAGTCAAGCAGAGAAAGTCAATTATCATATGGTTTCACTTACTTGTGGAACATAAGGAATAGCATGGAGGACATTAGAAGAAGGAAGGGAGAAGTGAAGGGGGCATAAATCAGAGGAGGAGATGAACTATGAGAGACTGTGGACTCCAAGAAACTGAGTGTTTTAGAGGGGAAGGGGGTGGGGGATATGTTGGCCCAGTGATAGGTATCAAGGAGGGCATGTATGTGTTATAAGTAAATGCATGGAGCACTGGGTGTTATACGTAAACAACGAATCTTGGAACACTACAATAAAAACTAATGTACTGTATGGTGACTAATAAAACATTAAAAAACAAGAATACTATAGACCAAATCAACCTAACAGACATGTACAGAACATCCAGGGAAAAGTAGCAAAACACACGTTCTTCTCAAGCATGAATGAACATTCGTTAGGATAGATGGTATGTTGGACAACAAAATCATTATTAGTTTTCTTTTTCTGACCACAGTGGTTTGGGACACTATGGAAAGATTTACAAATATGTGGATATTACATGACACACTCTTGAACAAGTGATGGGTCAAAAACGAAAGCAAATGAGAAATCAGGAAACATCTTGAGAGAAACAAAAATGGAAACACAACACAATGAAAATTGAGATGAAACAAAGCAGTTCCAGGAGAAAAATTTATAGTGATAGATGCCCAAATCTGATAGAAAAGAAAGATCTCAAATAAATATACCTCAAGGAATTAGAAAAAGAAAGATAATCTGAGCCCCAAGTTAGTAGAAGACAGAAATAATAAAGATTGAACAGAAATAAATGAAATGTAGAATACAGAGATAATAGAAAAAAATCAAAACATGAAAAGTTGGGTTTTTATTTTTTTATTTTTTAAAAGATTTTTTATTTATTTACTGGACAGAGAGAGAGATCACAATTAGGCAGAGAGGCAGGCAGAGAGAGGGGAGGAAGCAGGTTCCCCACTGAGCAGAGAGCCTGATGCGGGGCTTGATCCCAGCACCCTGGGATCACGACCTGAGCCGAAGGCAGAGACTTAACCCACTGAGCCACCCAGGTGCCCCCAAAAGTTGGGTTTTTAAAAAGATAAACAAAATTGACAACCTTTAGCTAGACTAACCGAGAAAGCAAGAAAAATTAAATAAACACAATTATAAATCAGAGAGGCAACATAACAACTGGCACCACAGAAATACAAAGGATCATAAGAGGCTACTATGAACAATTATATGCCAACAAATTAGATAACCTAGAAGAAACACAGAAACTCCTAGAAACAAATAACTTTCTAAGACTGAACTGTGAAGAAATAGAAAATCTGAACAGACCAATAACTACGGAAATTAGAGCATTAATCAAAAAACTGTCAACAAAGACAAGCCTATGCCCAGATGGTTTCTCTGGTGAATTCTACCAAATATTTAAAGAAGAAATAATGCCAAACCTTCAGGGGAAGCAGCAGGCAGAGAGAGGGAGAAGCAGGCCCCTCGCTGAACAAGGAACTTGATGTGGGGCTCGGTCCCAGGACCCTGGGATCATGACCTAAGCCGAGGGAAGACGTTTAACCAACTGAGCCACCCAAGTACTCCAAGCCAATACTTCTTATGAATATAGATACAAAAATTCTCAACAAAATACTAGCAAACCAAATTAAGTAGCACATTAAAAGGATAATACGGCATGGTCAGTGAGATTTATTCTTGGGATGCAAGGATAGAGCAACATATGCAAATCAATAAGCATGACATTCCACATTAATAGGATCATGGACACAAATCATAAAATCTTATAAATAGATTAAAAAATTAGTTTGACAAAAATTTATAATTTCATTATAACAGTTCTCAGAAATTGAGTGCAGAAGAACCATACCTCAACATAATAAAGGCCATATATGACAAACCCACAGCTAAGATTATACTCAATGAAAGCTGCAGGATTTCCTTCTAAATTCAAGAACAAGGTGTAAAAAAAAAAAAAAAAAAAAACAAGGTAAGGGTGCCCACTCTCTCCACTCCCATTCAACACAATAATGGCAGTTCTAGCTACAGCGATTAAGCAAACAAATAAAAGGCACTTAAGTAGGAAAGAAAGAAGTAAATTTTTTTCTTTGCAGATGACATGATTTCACATATAATAAAACCTAAAGATTCCACCAAACATCTGTTAGAGCTACTCAACAAACTCAATAAAGTTTCAGGATACAAAGCCAACATATGAAAATCTGTAGCATTTTTATACAATAACAACAAATAATCCATTTGGAAAAAAAAAGAAAATAATTCCATTTACAATAGTGTCAAAAATAAAAAAATAATAAAATACTGAGGAATAAATTTAAATAAGAGGTAAAAGATCTATACATTGAAAACTAGAAGACATTAATTAAAGAAACTGAAGACATAAATGAAAAGGCATCCCATGCTCATGGGTCAGAATAACTAATATTACTAAAATTTCCATACTACTCAAAGCCACCTATAGATTCAATATAACCTCTATCAAAATTCCAAGGACATTTTTCAGAAATATAGAAGAAACCATCCTAAAATTCATATGGAACTAAAAAAGACCCTGAATACTAAAATTAACAAGTCAGAAAACAATAGATATTGGTGAGGATGTGGGGAAAGGGGAACCCTCTTACACTGTTGGTGGGAGTGCAAACTGGTACAGCCACTCTGGAAAATAGTATGGAGGTTTTTCAAAAAGTTAAAAATAGAGCTACCTTATGACCCAGCAATTGTATTACTATGTATTTACCCAAAGTGATTTGAAAGGGCATAAACCCCAATGTTTATAGCAGCATTGTCCACAATAGCCAAACTATGGAAAAAGCCCAGATGTCTGTCCATTGACAGATGAATGGATAAAGAAGATGTGGTATATATATATACACACATATATACACACAGATATATAATGGCATATTTCTCAGCCATCAAAAAGACTGACATCTTATCATTTGCCATGACATGGGTAGAACCAGAGGGTATTATGCTAAGTGACATAAGTCAGTCAGAGAAGGACAAATATCATATGATTTCACTCATACGTGGAATTTAAGAAACAAAACACATGAACATAGGAGAAGGGAGGGAAAATAAAAGAAGACAAAATCAGAAGGGGAGAAAAACCCTAAGAGGCTCTTAACTCTCTGAAACAAACTGAGGGTTGCTGGAGGGGAGGTGGGTGGGGGAATGGGGTAATTGGGTGATGGGCATTAAGGAGGGGACTTGATGTAATGAGCACTGCATGTTATATGCAACTGATGAATCACTAAACTCTACCTCTGAAACTAAAAAAAAAGACCCTGAATAGCAAAAGTAATCTTGAAAGAGAGGAGCCCAGCTGGAGGCATCATACTTTCTGAATGCAAACTATACTACAAAATTATGTAAGAGAAAGCAGTATGGTGGTAGCATAAATACAGATACACAGACCATTAGGACAAAACTAAGAGTACCAAAATATACCCATGCATATACAGAAAACTAGTATTTGACAAGGGGGCCAAGAATAATCATTGGGAAAGGATAATATTTTTAATAAAAGGTGCTAGGGAAACTGGATATCCACATGAGAAAGAATAAAGTTGGACCTGTCTTATACCATTCACAAATTTTTTAAAGATTTTATTTACAAGATTCACAAGCAGGGAGAGGGGCAAAGGGAGAGGGAGAAGTAGGATCCCCGCTGAGACAAAGCAGAGGTCTAACTGACTGAGTCACCCAGGCACCCCTACCTACCATCCACAAATTTTAACTTGAAATGGATTTAAGACTTAAATGTAAGACCTGCAATCATAAATCTCCTACAATAAAACATAGGGAAAAGCTCTTTGAGATTTTTCCAAAGACATACAAATGGCCAACATGTATGTGAAGAGATGCTCAACATCACTAACCATCAAGGAAATGCAAATCAAAACCATAATGAGATCTCACCTCACACCTGTTAGGATAGCTATTATCAAAAAACGAGAGATAACAAGTGTTGGCAAGGATGTAGAAAAAAAGAACTCTTGCACCCTGCTGGTGAGGATGTAAATTGGTACAGCTACTATGGAAAACAGTATAAAATTTCCTCAAAAAAAAAATCAGAAATAGAACTACCATATGATCCAACAATTAAACTTCTGGGTATACATCTAAAGGAAATAAAATCACTATCACAAAGTGGTATTTGTACCCCAGTGCTCCTTGCAGCATTATTCACAATAGCTAAGACATGGCAACAACCTAAGTGTCCATCAATGGACAAATGGATAAAGAAAACGTGGTTGATATATACAACAGAATACTATTCAGCCATAAAAATGAAGGGAATCTTGCCATCTGCAACAACTTAGATTTGAAGGCTTTATGCTAACTGCAATAAGTCAGACAAAGAAAGACGAATACTGTATGATCTCACTTACATGTGGAATAGAAACAGCTGAACTCAGAAACAGAGTAGAATGGGGTTGCTAGGTGCTGTGGAGTAGGGGAAAGAGAGTGATTTTGGTCAAGGGTATAAACTTTCAGCTATAAGATAAACAATTCTGGGGATATAATATATAGAATGGTGACTATAGTTAACAATACTATATTTTATATATTCAAGTTACCGAGAGATTAGCTCTTAAATGTTGCTACAAAAAATAGCAGTTATGTAGGTGATAGGTATGTTAACATTGTAGCAATCATTTCACAATATATACATCTCTCTATATATCTATATCTATAGCTATATCTATATCACACTGTGTACCTTAAACTTACATCATTTCTACTATAACTCAATAAATCTGGGGGAAGGGGAATAAACAAAAAAACCCCAGCAAGACCTATCAATCAGCTTGTTACTTGAAGTCAACCATCTGGTCCAGTAGAATTTTCCCCTTCCATTGACTGAATTAACCACAATGTTTTTATTAAAAAATACATTTGTCGGGGGAACAGGAAGTTTGGACTCTGGAGAGTTAAGAAATAAAACTACGAATTTAAGATACCATTTAAGAAAACCTTGATGAGAAAAGGAGAATATGAAACTATCAGGAATGAAAAAGTAGTTTGGAAAAGTGATAAATATTTTTCTTTATGACATATGAGAGAACATTAGTCAATGCTCCTTAGGAGTACTGAGAAGCCAAAGGATTCATGGATTTTTTGAGAACAATGAAACTTAAGAAAATGTAGATTGGAGGGGTGCCTGGGTGGCTCAGTCAGTTAAGCATCTGACTCTGTTTTGACTCAGGTCGTGATCTTAGGGTTCTGATATTGAGCCCTGCCTCCAGCTCCACGCTAAGCATGGAGCCTGCTTGTGATTCTCTCTCTCCTCTCCCGCTACCCCTCCCCTTTGCTAATGTGTTCACATGCACTCTCTCTCACACACACTCCAATAAATAAATAAATAAATTCTTAAAAAAAAAGAAAATTGTAGATTGGTGATTCTATTCTCAAGATGAAGGTGGTGGTTATATTGGATCTGGGCTAGGAAAAAGACATACTAATAATATAAATGCCTTAAGATTGACATTTGGGTCTTTGGGAGTTTTCAACCTTTAAATACCTATTGAACAGCTGTGAGAGGTTATTGGCAGCTGGCCATTTAGAAAAATTGTTCCCAAATATTTTTAACTTTCGTATGTGAAACTGACTAGTGAAAGAGGTCATCATTCAGCAGATGGGTTACCAAAGGAGGCCTATGGAGGGCTTAATGATGAATAATGTGTTTTAAGCCAAAAGGTGATTTTTGGGTTGCCTCGGTGGCTTGGTTGGTTAAGCATCTGACTCATGGTTTTAGCAGAGGTCATGATCTCAGGGTCATGGGATTCAGCCTTGCAACCAGCTCTGAGCTCAGTGTGGAGTCTGCTTGGGATTCTCTCCCTCTCGTCCCTCTCTAACCCTCCCCCCTACACATGCTCTCTCTCACACTCTCTCCAAAATAAATAAATAAACAAAATCTAAAAACCATTTTAAAAGATGACTTTCTATGTTTTCATGTGGCATATTAGCATAGAAGTATGTGATCATTAAAAATTAGCATATAATTTGAATAAATAAGTTCTTTTAAAAATTAAGCCACATTTCTTTCTTGTGTCTCAGATTTGCCTTCCTATGATAGAAATTTTAAGTAAAAAAACTCTGTAGAATTGGATGATATATCATTTAATAAATAAACATTAGTCATACAATCTTAATATTTTGATTTTTGATTATCAAATATCATTGCTTTAATAAATTTCACTTTTCATTTCAATCCTGCCATGTCAACATCTGGCAATTGTATTCCAAAATAAATTAAAGCTGTTTTGAGTTTTACACATTGCAATTTTTGCAATATTATTCTAGTTTACTTGTTTTGTTGCTTGGTACCTTCCTGGACTATTTGAACTCAAACACTGAAATGTGACAGTAATTAAAATATATATGTCATGATATAGTGAACCAAAAATAGCCCCAGCAGGTGAGGTCAAATCTTGACTACCACTACTTTTAATTTCACTCATTTGAGACTATGTTTGCTGATCTATAAAATAGCACATTTCTAAGGTAAACATCTAGCATGAAATGGGTCCCTGACATATAGCAAAGTGCCTGGCCCAAAGGAGGTCTTTGCATCCTTGAGGGGGAAGTGGGCAGTGTAGATGTTAGAAATCTTAAGAGGGTAAGAGTTAGCAGAGTGCTATATAGGGAACAAAGTGTTGGAGATAAGAAGGCTTGTTTCCTACTAAACAGTTTATGACTTTGGGCAAATTGTATGCCAAATACAACTACAGGTCTCTCCTTCTGGAACGGAAAAACACATTCTAGATTGTTCATATGTGTGCAAATTATCTAATCAGTACTAATCAACAAACCAATAACTAAACCAAACAAAAAAAAAAAGCAAAAAGTCCCTACAGGATTTCTAAATGATTTAAAGAAGTACCGTTTCACTGATGGACATGAGACAATAGTTCCTGCAACTATTAATAGTCAGTAACCCTATAAATGAAGGAGAAAGAGAAAGAAAATCTATGACTTAAGATGACGTAGATACCAATTTGTTTCATATGCATGAAATGGAACAGATGTTCACATTTTTCAAGGGTCAAGGGGTGGAGATTATAAAAGATTGTTCTAAGTCGTCTTGTCTAATACCTATAATAACTCCCAAAGTGGAACTAGAAGAGCTCTTTTTTCTTTTTCTTTTTTCTTTTTAGATTTTATTTACTTACTTGACAGAGAGAGAGAGAGATCACAAGCAGGCAGAGAGGGGGAGGCAGGCTCCCAGTTGAGCAGAGAGCCCAATGCGGGGCTCGATCCCAGGACCCTGGGACCATGACCTAAGCCGAAGGCCGAGGCTTTAACCCACTGAGCCACCCACGTGCCCCAGAAGAGCTCTTTTTTCATCTTTAAAATAGTGATCACAGTGTTCTTTTTTTTTTTTTTTTAAAGATTTTATTTATTTATTTGACAGAGAGATATCACAAGCAGATGGAGAGGCAGGCAGAGAGAGAGAGAGAGAGAGAGGGAAGCAGGCTCCCTGCTCAGCAGAGAGCCCGATATGGGACTCGATCCCAGGACCCTGAGATCATGACCTGAGCCGAAGGCAGAGGCTTAACCCACTGAGCCACCCAGGCGCCCGATCACAGTGTTCTTATAAGCTTGGCCTGCTACGATTGTAAGCTTGCACTTCATACCCCAGTGTCAGGGGATAAAACCAAAACAGAAACAGTTTGCACTTTGAGAAAAACAAACATAAAGTGACAAGGTGAATCTTCACCTTGTCTAGCACTAGATCCTCCCCGCAATATGAAACCTTAAGTTTGCTCACATAAGTTACTTCCTAGTGAAAACTTATGCACTACCTTACCAACATCTATCAATATGATAATCATCATGTAGGAGAGCTGGTGTTTCTTGTTTTCTCCTATTAATGGACTATCTATGACTTTACAACCTTGTTTTTCTTTATAAGTCTATTACAATTTTTATTTGCAGAGCCAGTTCCAAAATCTAGCCAATTTTTCAAAAATTGAAGTAATAATTCTTTACTTCTTGACTTGGTTTTTGAGGCTTCCTTTAACTGAAATAAGTTAAATGACAAGGAATCTTTCTTTTTTAAGATTTTAATTTATTTCACAGATAGAAATCACAAGTAGGCAGAGAGGCAGGCAGAGAGAGAGGGAAGCAAGCTCCCCACTGAGCAGAGAGCTGATGCTGAACTCGATCCTAGGACCCCGAGATCATGACCTGCGCCAAAGGCACAGGCTTAACACACTGAGTCACCCAGGCGCCCCAATGACAAGGAATCTTGAAATCACAGTGCTCTACAAGTAGTAAGCATTCACTAGTGAGTTCCCATTACTCAAAAGCAAAAGGACTATTTAAGATGTGTCTAAAGTGCCATTTTTGTAAAGATGAAGGAGAAAATAATTGGACCTTGGGATGATAAAGGAAATCTTTAGAAGTTAGAGGGAAAATATGAACTGCGTACGAGAGAGACGGAGAGACTGGAAGAAAGAAAGGAAGGAAGAGATGAGGAAAAAAGAGTCGAAGGAAGGGAGGGCGGAAGGAAGGAAGGAAGAGAGGCGGGGCGGGGGGAGAGGGAGGAAGCAGGCAAGCAAGGTTATAACCTTTATATAAGCTTTAAACAAAGTGTAAGGGAAATCCCTGGCAGAGGCATGGAGAAGGGAAGGACTTGGGTGTTGTCATGATAACTGTATTTTCTTTGTACTTATCCTAGGACAGACATTGGTCTACTGTGCTAGTGTAAGTTCTGCTCTAGAGACAGCAGCTTACTTTTATCAGGAAGGTCAGCTGGTATTTCATTAGAATAAGGCCACACCCCAGAGGAAGCCTCCACAAGTGCTTTGACTATCACTAGTTCTAATGAAAAGTAGACACTTTGTTAATTAGCACAGCGGATATTAGAAATCAGATTTGATTTCTAAAATTAGTGGCTTTTTACTAAATATAGTGGATCTTGGAAACCAGCTCTCCGTGGTAAAATCAGTGCTATTCAAGACACTTGGATGACTTAACATAATATAGAGACACATCACTCCCCTGCAAGCATCTAGTGGGGCCATTGGCCATGCCCCCTTAGGGAAACTTTTCCAGACATGATTCCAAAATGGTCCTGTGTTCAGAGGAAGATTATTCTTAGATGTCATTACATAATGAGCCTAATCCTGCCACATGTACTTCAGGGGAAACTTTCTTGTAAGTTTTTAGGGAACACACACAGACACACACGTGCACAACAGACAGCCGGAATGTCTTCCAGTTTACAGGATGAGGGTCTATGTTTGTTAATAAAGGCATATACAACAGAATTTGTCCAAATTTTCTTCCAGTATGTAATAGAACCAAGCTGGTGGGAGAGTAGTTAACCTTCTCCTGACCCTAATCATTACAGTTACCTCATTTACCTAAAAAGATCTTAGAGGGGCGCCTGGGTGGCTCAGTGGGTTAAAGCCTCTGCCTTTGGCTCAGGTCATGATCCCAGGCTCCTGGGATCGAGCCCTGTGTTGGGCTCTCTGCTCCGCGGGGAGCCTGCTTCCTTCTCTCTCTCTCTCTCTCTGCCTGCCTCTCTGCCTACTTGTGATTTCTGTCTGTCAAATCAATAAAATCTTAAGAAAAAATTAAAAAAAAAATATCTTAAAATTATGCCAGCATCTCCTTCTAACTGAAACTCTGCATGGTCTGATTCCACAGAGGTGGCAAGGCGACAATTAAAGTTGGGTCACCCTGCAGCAGCAGTTGTTTCCTGAACTAAAAAGCCTGGACCTGCTCTGGCAGGAACATCCAGGCATTTTTTTTCCCCCTAACAATCACAGTAAATGTGTACTTAAAAAGAAAATTCTGGCTGAGTGTGGAGGATAAAACGCAAGGTTGGAGAATGAAGACCAAGAAGGTAGTGTAGGAGGCTTGGACAAGGAAGAGCAATTGAGTGAGGAAGCAGTCTATTTTCAAGAGGTACAATTAGGTGATAAAAACTAAGAAAGAGAACTAGGAGAAGGACATTTAGACTTACGGGCTATTTACACACTAATGCAACTGAAGATAGGGTTGTTAAGTGTGATCCAAAAAAAGTGGGTATTGTAGAATGAGAAGTGCTAAGACCTAGATCCAGAGGAAACAATAAAATGTAAAATTACGTAGAAGGGAACAAAGCGTGAGGCGAACAAATCAAGGCAACAAATCATCAATGTATTCTCTCTTGGAAAAACAGAATCTTTCTGACACAGAACTGATAAAGCCAGGGAATGCCTATCCTGATGACCCAAAAGGAATTGAATGGATGTGTTCCTGACACCAGCTACTCCATATCCCAGTCTGACACAAAGGCTGAAATTCGTGGAATTTGGAGTTATTTGGATCTGGGCTTAAATTCTGTCTTTCTAGCTGTGTAATTCTCTGAGTATCAACCAAGTAGCCAACACAGCACTTGCTATTTAATAAATAGTCAACGAATCTATCCTATCACCAGAGTGAGACATTGCTTCAAAATATTAACTAAACTTTCCCTATTCTTTTTCATACTCTTTGCCTTTCCTTATATCCAAGAGTATTTTATGTATTCCCCTTTTAGGGGAGCTGATGCTGTGGCCAAGAATCAAGAAGGCATCACTAAACTTTTGACTTCTGGGTTACATTTTTTAAGCCCAGTCAAGAATATGAAAAGCCTGGGGTCTCTTCTTAACAGTTATGTTTTCTTTGGAAGAAGAAAGGACTGTGGGAGACCTATGAAGAAAGGGAATGCAATGATGTCAGAGAAATTTCCCACTAATGGAAGAGTAGATAATTATTCAACCATAATAATATGTGTAGAAAGATCTAAGGGGATGTGACTAAGGTTTAGAGGCAGGTAAACTATCCAGAATCTTCTACCATTCAGAACATGACAAAGAAAAACTGCACTGGATATAATAGTTTTGGGGAAATCATTCATTTCATTCAGAACACAAACTAAACATATTGCAAATAGGGTTAATGGATCAAGTGAGATGCTCAGCTAATCTGCTTTTTCAAACATCTCCTACTATGCAAACTGTACAAACAACATCAGATCTTTACATTATACTGAACAGACTAAATTTTTAAAAGGCATAAAACAGGATTCATATTTTGGATATAGACCTATTTTCAAATCCCATCTTGGCCACTTATAGTTATGCTCATGTTATCTTCATCCGTACATTATCTAACCTCTGGGAGCCCTAGTTGCCTTATCAGTAAAATGGAAATTGTAATACTGACCTCAGAAGTTTTTGAGCCTTAACAAGAATGATTTAAGAATGCCTAGCACTTTTTTTTGGTACTCATCCAACAATAGCCCTGCTGTTGACAATTTTCTTATATCTCTTTGAAGGACTCGCCAAAAAATTTAATACTCCGCACATACAGGGAAGAAAGTTAGGAACAAGTACAAATCAGCACTTAAAAATGTAAAATGCCCCAGCCATGCTGCGGGCACGGACTTCACCCTCATGGGATGGGCAAAAGGTTACACAGCCTGTGTAAACTAGTCCTGTTCACAAGCCTAACCACCCACAATGCTACCTGTGGATTTAGTCCACAGGATCCTGGAAAGGTAGGAACACAGCCGATCCCTTCATTTTCCTTTGCACCGCTTAGTGCAGAAGCAGCAATCATGAAAAAAAAATGTATAAGTACGATCAAGAAATTGTTACCATCTGGACTGTGTGTAGGAGTTTGCACATGCTTCCTCTACTGCAAATTTACCTTATGTACAGATCACTCTCGAATAACCAAAACGGAAAAAAAAAAGAAAACCTTAAGTTCTCGAATGGGTAGTTCATGGACCTCCATTTTAAGAACCCCCAAATTCCTCTTAGAGTGTGCACAGAGTCAAGACTGACCAGAAGGGGCAGATCTTTATTATGATTTCCATGAAAACAACATTTACTCGTCCAGTTCAAGGAAAAATAGTAGATGTATTCGTATGAAAACAATGTGCTTGGGCACTGTATTATCTGTTGGTCCACACTTGGAATAAAAATCCATCTGTCTAAATATAGTGATATAAACAGGCTTGGAAAGACTGCTATGAATTCTAAAATACTCAGCACAGTTTATTAGAGCTGGTCAGTCTAAGCAAGGGACAAACTGAGATTCACTTCAAACGTGGGGCTAGGGAACACAATTAGAAGAGGCCCTCCTCACCTATAGAAAAGTAAAGCCGGCCTTTCACTACTGATTACAAGGTGAGAGAAAAGGAACACTCTGATGGTTGCAATCAGCATTTGTAATTTGCAAGTGCTACTTGGCAGCGGATTCTAAAAAGGGTAGGTGTTGCTTTACAATTGTCAGAGGAAATTACCTATTGGCTCCAAAGCATCACACGCACAGTTCTGTGTAAAAGATGAATTTACAACCACTGATCATGGAAAGATGGTAAGAGCTGCCGCCAGTAGTAAGGCAGGGAATGTTCTTGCCCCTCAATAAAACAAAGGCAGAAAACAAATAAGAATATTGAGACAGAACGTTAAAAAGAGGGAACTTCTCTTACCTCCATCCAGCTCCTCAGCCCCAAAATGATTCCTGTAGAAGAGCATAATTTCTATCTTGTAACACTTGTAGATGGTCACCAAGCAAACAAGAAGCAGAAGGATAGCACCAAGGCCTCCAGCAAGTTCAACTGTGTACATTAGCTCTAGGGGGAAAAAAAATCACAGAAGGGAATTAGATCATATTCACATCCCACACCACAAATTCAACTTGATTTCACAGTTTTGTGGATGACACCAGATGTAGGTAATGGATTAACACAACCCCTTCCCTTTCTGCAAGAGAATTTGACCTTCCTAGCTCTGTTTCCTTGGTAACCAGATAAGGTGGTTTGTGGTAACTGTGTTGCTAAGCGACATTGCTTATGGTAAAAATGGTAGATTGCAACTGGACTGAAAGAATTATAAAATACCTGTTTGGAAACTATGATTCTGAGCTTGCCTGAGTATAGTAACTCCTATAAGCATGTCCCTTGTGGGAATCCTACAAACTAGGCTTGAGGATATGAGGAGTTTAAGCTGGGACAGTTTCTGAATCTTGATCCTTTCCACCTGAGCTGTCACTGAGGGGATAGGGCTGGGGTGGGGCGGTGGGGGGGGTGGCGCTGTAAAGGTTCAAAAACACTGTTCCTGAAGGGCGGTGTGGACTGTTTAATAGCGTTGGGTGAACCCCCTGAGGATTACAGTCCACTGCCTCCTGCCAGGAACAATGACTCCCGTTTTCTACCTCTGAATAGTGACCCAGGGTGGCTGGCCTATCACAGTACTGGAGGCTGAACACTTGGGCTTTAATAGCTGGACCCCTAGTGGATATCACACCCAGCTACATCTGTAGCATTTTCCTTTCCTAAGCAGCTTAGACATTTTTTTTCATTTGTTTAGCCACCCCTCTACTAAGTAGGTTGCTACATTTTATCCAAAAGAGGGATTTTTCTGGCCACTCACTATATACAAGTTCTGTTTTTCCTATTGAATATCCATATTACATTAAAAATCATCAGGCACTTCTGGGGATAAAACATTTAATTTTTTCCTCCTTTAGAACTCATAGACATTGTGACAAAATCAAAGCTACTGGTTTTTAAACATTAAGTCAGAACTGGGGCGCCTGGGTGGCTTAGTCCCTTAAGCATCTGCCTTCAGTGCAGGTCATGATCCCATGGTCCTGGGATTGAGTCCTGCATTGGGATCCCTGCTCAGTGGGGAGCCTGCTTCTCCCTCTGCCTCTCCCCCAGTTTGTGCTCAATCTCTCCCTGTCAAACAAAATAAATTAAATCTTCAAAACAAAAGAAAATAAACATTAAGTGAGCATGCACAGATTAAAATTTTTTTTTTTTTTTTTTAGAGAGAGCAAGAGCACGAGTGTGAGCGTGGAGGGAGAAGGAGAAAGAGAATCTCAAGCAGACTCCGTGCTCTGACTTGAGTCAAAGCCAAGAAGAGTCCCTTGTTCAACTGACTGCGCTAGCCAGGCACCCCAGAATGCAGATTTTGAAGTTCACCTTAAGAGCCTATATATGCCTGCTGTCTTCTTGATCATGAAAACTGAAAACTTTAAAATAATCTATGGTTTTTCAGTAACAACTACTGTTGTGTTAAAAGATCACTCCTGAGATCTCAAAAATGGGGTGAAATCATCATGGGTATGATGCAGTATCAGTGACAAGTAATTTGAAAAGCATGGACATTATTGCCTCATAAGAACATTTGGTGTTTGTGCGTGGGTGTGTGTGTGTTTCCGTGTGATGTCACTTTTCCCGTGATAATTGTAGAGCAAAATTCAGCCATATTTTTCATTGTCTAGTACTTCATTTTTAATTCAACAGTTTTGGGGTTTTCTTGGTTTCAAAAAACATATATAACTACTGTTTAGTCAAGTGTATTTTATGCTCTTATTAAAATTAAATGGGAAACAGAAGAAAATCTTACATGCTTGGATTTTATGAATTTAAAAAAGAAAAATAAAATGAGTTATTAAATCTTTAAGAGTCTAAGAGAATTAATATGGAAAGTAAAATACAGAAAAGTACCTTCTGGAAATTTTCACATTTTGTATTAATAAATATCATATAGCATTAACCGTTGAAACTTGTGAGGGCCTACACAAGATAGTATTACAAAAGTTCCAGGAATGAAATACAAGAAGCTCCTCAATATAATATTTTCCCATTCCTATGTGAATAGAAAGGATAAGTGGGTAGATAATTCTGTAAGATGCACTGGGCCGGGTTCTCTCAGTGTAAGAGTTAACTCCACCACACAGAGAAAACTGCGTAAAACTAACTTATACCCATAGGCTAGTTTATACACCAAAATAATCTGATTTAAATTATACTGGATGTGGGGTGCCTAGGTGGCTCAGTTGTTAAGGGGCTGCTTTTGGTTCAGGTCATGATCCCAGGGTCCTGGGATGCAGCCTAGCATCAGGCTCCCAGCTCCACTGAAAGCCTACTTCTCCCTCTCCCACTCCCCCTGCTTGTGTTCCCTCTCTTGCTGTGTTTTTATTTATTTATTTATTTTAAATTATGATAGATAACTAAATAAATAATACTGGACATGATGGGAGAGATAAACATCTGGACTGTGGTTTCTTTCCAGAGTCATTGGTTTTTCTAATTTAATGCATTGAACCCTTGCAATTTATTACCCTAAAGTTTCTTGCATGAGAAAAAAATTGGGGAAAAATGGACACTGCTTAATTTGTACTCTTAAATGTTGTTAGTGGCAAAGCTCAATCATACCACTATAGTAGACAATTTGGGGTATTTTCTGATGAGGTTAACTATGAATCTACCTTATGACTAGCAACTGCATTCCTAAGTATTTATGCAAGGAAATAGAAGCAGATGTCCACAAGAAGACTTGCTCAAGAATGTTCAAAGTAGTCTTATTCACAGTAGCCACAACTGAAAACAACACGAATGTTCATTAACAGGAGATACTGAGCAAACTGCTGTATGTCCATATGACAGAATATACTCAGCAATAAAAAGAATAAACACTGGTGGGGGGCACCTGGGTGGCTCAGTGGGTTAAGCCTCTGCCTTTGGCTCAGGTCATGATCCCAGGGTTCCCAGATTGAGCCCCACCTGGGGCTCTCTGCTCAGCAGGGAGCCTGCTTTCCCCCACCCCTCTCTGCCTGCCTCTCTGCCTGCTTGTGATCTCTATCTGTGAAATAAATAAATAAAATCTTTAAAAAAATAAAAGAATAAACTACTGGGGTGCCTCTGTGGCTTGGTTGGTTGGGCAGCTGCCTTCAGCTGTGGTCATGATCCCAGGGTCCTGGGATCAAGTCCCATGTCAGGCTCCTTGCTCAGTGGGGAGCCTGCTTCTCCCTCTCCCTCTTCCTGCTACTCTGTCTGCTTGTGCTCTCTCTTTGTCAAATAAATAAATAAAATTTAAAAATAGTAAACTACTGATATAAGCAACATGCATGAATCTCACAAAATTATGTTAGGTGAAGTAAGCCAGACACAAAGTAATGTCTTCTGTATAATTCTGTCTAAATGAAGTACAAAAACAGGCCGAAATAAACCATAGTGGTAGAAATCACAAAATGGATGTTTTGTGGATGAGTGATGGGAAAACTTACTGGAAAGGGGCAAGAGGAAACTTGCTGGGGTGAAAGAAATATTCTGTATCCTTTTCAGGTATGGATATACAAGTATATACATTGTCAAAACTCAACAAGCTGAATACTTATCATTTATGCATTTTACCTTATGTTAATCACACTTTAATTCTTTAAAACTTGAATTTAAAAAAATAGCCGCTATAAAATCTAACTCGAGGCTTCTGTGGGTAGAAGCTGCAAAGAAAGCTGGAGTCAGGACAGCTCGTCTACTGCAGATACCTCCCCAGGCTGGGAATGGTTCTATGTTGGCTCCAAGCACGCCCCTGGATTCTGGAGACATGGCACCAGGCCTAGACAAGCATCCTTTCCGTGCCCATATCTAGTGGAAGAGCTTTTGAAACAATCCAAAACTGTGCCCAAGACATAATCCTATTAATGTAATAAGCTGAATTCTCATTTTCTTCAGATGGCATTTATAAGACTGTTCTCTATACATTTTTTTTTAAATTAAACACTGAATATGCAAAAGTTAGAGAAAAATGATATAAAAGTAAGTTCTTCTTATTTTTAGAGAAGTCATTGCCCAAATGTGAATCATTCCTATTGCTAGAAGTCATGAGCCACTCAAATAATTATACACACTACCTCAAATACACTATAGAGTAGGCCAATCAATAGTACTGTCTGAAATATAATGAGACAGCGGGGTTGATGTAGCTTAGCAATTAGAGAAATAGTCTAGTGTCACATGAATATATCCTTCAAGGTACAAACATATGGAAAGCTATATATACCTAGACTATGGGCAATAAGCAAGAATAAGTCTTCCTGAGCCACGGGTTAGTCATTTACTAATAAGATGGAAACCAAGACTGGGTCCAAAGAAATGGCATTTTCAAGGAGCTAATTTATCCTGAGATGCAGAGAGTATCTCAAATTTCCCCCAGATACTTCTACAATATTACAGGCAGAAGCCTGGTATTCTTAGAGTGTTCTTGGAAGTGAGAAAAGAAATGTCTTTTATCACAGTCCACATACCAGTACCTGCTCCACAGTTACTACATTACTTCTATGCAAGAGTAAGTTATGTGCCTTCATATTAGAAATGTGGGAGGTTAAAAAATTTCCCATGTAAGTTTTTCTCATTGGTTTATAGACCATGTGTAAGCTCTCCCAAAGAAAATGGTGTACTAGATTTAGTTTCCACATTCTTTTGCTCGAAGCTGGACAAATTCATTAATATGAGTGCTATCTGTTACTGCTTATACATTGGGTCAGGACAAAATTACTAGGGGTTAAATTCTGTTACACTTAAAAGAAATGATTCCAGTCCCACTGATGTATTTTATCTTTACATTACAATGTGAAAGGTGTTGCCCCAGCAAATGTCATTTTCTCTTTGAAATGGGATCTGCTTTTCAGCGCAAGTTCAGGTTGCCTGGAGTGACAGCATTTAAAAAATAAAAAGATTCCATTTCAGCACAATTCAGCATCAGAAGATGGAACGAGATAGTGCAGACCTTTTAAAAATCTGGTTAGCCTTTGTGTTATTTGGTTAAAATGATAGACTCTACCCCCTTTAAGGGACTGAGACTGAATATTGAAAATTGTAAAGCAAAATCGCTCAGCAAAACCCAAGGGAAATTGGCATTTGGTTAAACACAACAAATGAACAAGTGCCAAAGAGTTACATTTAAGGGCACCAGCAGTTATTTAGTCACCGCAATTAACAATAGTCTTTGGAAGCTCCAGTTTGGGCTAAGGGAAAACACATTGATTATTGCTGCGGTAGTAGACTGCTTTTGGAATAAATTGTTTCAATTTAAAACTAGATCTGCTACAAGCATTTTGAGCAATGACTACAATTTTTTCTTATCAAGACAGTTGGACCAAGCAACCCTTTAAAAGAAACAGCTAATTAAAATAAAGCGCGTGCCATCTCTTAGTATATTGGATTACATTGCAAATAATAAATGCATTTGGTTTACACTAATCTTGCTGCAATTACCTACTGTAGTTTGGGGTCCTATTTTTTTCTACCGGCCTGTACCTGGTCTTATTGTTGGAAAACTTTTTCTGCTAGATGTCTTTGAAGAAGTAAAGATGTTAGCAAAGTAAATCTTCACTAGGAGTTTTCATTTTGTTTCCCTATATGTATTTCTATACATAATCTTGTTTCAAATAGAACTGAAGATTTCAGGTGACTTTTTCTTATTTGGTTCAGCCTAAAATTGCCTCATTCATTATATAAAGTCCTTTGAAATGCTCTGCCCTGATTTATATGCAGTAAAGTGCAACTTTGTGGGGGAAATGGATGATAGACAATCTAATGATCCCAGTTTATTCATTAGCCTCACAAAGTACATTTCTCCTTCTCTCATTGTGTTATAAAGAGCTAAACTTTATAAGGATTTATCCATCCACATAAATTCATATGCATATTTATTTCTCTGGAGCGGTATAACTTATTTGTTCCTGGCAGGAGGATAATTATGCTCAGCCTACAAAGATATTCAACTCAATTTTACAATACATCAATGCAATTTAGAAGCAGTTATATATATATATATTTTTTGGTAACACATTAAGAAGTGAAATTGCTATTCATATAATAGCAAGAAAACGTTTTGGGAAGGTATAAACTAGTATGTAAAGATAGCAGCTTTGCTTTTGCAAAAGTGCTTTCTGGAACAAGGCAGGATATACAAAATAATAATATAATAATGATAACAATAATAATAAAAAGGAAAATGAAAATGCTCTCTGAATGTAGCAGCTTGATTTGTGCATCCAAACATCTGGGCAAAAGATTACCTTCAAAGTGGTATATTTTGTCATTTCGAAAGAGGCTTTCAGCAAAAGTACCGAATTAACTTTTACTTCTGCCAGTCAAGAATGCAAATATGGTCCTTGGCTAGGACCCATCATTAGGGCTTTAGTTAGCCTCAGCTCCCAGAAGCCATAGGAACTGAAGAGCTACATGTTAACAAACTGTTAAAATTTTAAAAATAAAATGAAAGTCTAGAGGAAAAAAAAACATCATTCTTTCCATAGTTAGCTAGAGCCTACCCTTAAAACGTGCTTTTCTTCTTCCCAACCAGATAAGAAGGTTACTAAATTTGGTTTTGCTTTCTCCCATGAAGTGAAAGGAATATTCATAAGTGGTATGTAATAAAAGACAAGGTAAGATGAACAATGGCAGTAATCAAAAAAACATGATTCCACGCATTCATGTTAACGAACAAATACATTAAAAGGAAAGGTCTTCCTTAGCCAGAGCAGAAATTCTGTCATTTCTTCTAAAAATAGAAGAAATGACAGAATTAGAAATCACCATGTTACAGCCATCCTAATAATAATTGATTCAGGTAAGAATTATCAACAGATGTTAAAATTATTGGGTGAAAGATCGATGTGGCAGGATATTCACACTGTTTTAAAGTACCTCCCCACTGATTATTTATTAAGGACTGAGGTAACAATGGACACCATTTCAAGGAAGTAACCGAAATTAACATCACCAGTAATGGGACAAATCGATATCATGCACCTCCTGATGGGATGCATGAACAAAGCACTATATCATTTATGTAGTATTCCAGCCAGAAACAGGTCAATACCCAAAAAAGGAGGACATATCAGGCAAACGCAAACCAAGAGACACTGTATAAAAAAAAATAAAATCTGGCTTCTACTTTTTAGAAACGTCCAAGTCATTGTAGGGATCAAGAGCAGTTCCTTGGGCGTGAAGATGATTTTGAGTTAAAAGCAATCCACACCCAGCAGATGTGGTAAAAGCTCTTTGCTTCTGCAACTGCCTAAATTTACATTGGAAAGGAAAGCCTGCCCAGGAAGAGAGTATTAACAGATCTTCACCTAAGAAAATTCTTTGCATAACAGGGCAATCTTTGTTTTTTAAACCCCTTTGTTTTCCAAACTTTGTTTCCCAAGCTCCTCCCCTTAGCGGCTCAGGAGGGTCAGATAAACCTCCTGTTGCCTGACTGTGGATTCCTCCTACTAAATTCGACATTCTCCCGTTAATCTGTCTCATGCTTAGTTACAAGGACCTTGATGCGCAGAGAAAATTTCTTCCCAACACCGTGAAAGACAGAGAAAGGCTGAGGAACTATTCCAGGTTTAAGGACAATAGGAAGACTTGACAACTAAATGTAATCCTGGATGGGAAATACAGTATTAGGGGTTATTAATGGGATCACCTTTTAAAAGTGAATATAGGGGCGCCTGGGTGGCTCAGTGGGTTAAGCCACTGCCTTCAGCTCAGGTCACGATCTCAGGGTCCTGGAATCGAGCCCCATATCGGGCTCTTTGCTCAGCGGGGATCCTGCTTCCCTTTCTCTGCCTGCCTCTCTGCCTACTTGTGATCTTCCTCTGTCAAATAAATAAATAAAATCTTAAAAAAAATTAAAAGAAATAAAATAAAAGTGAATATAGATGGTATATTAGATAATAGCATTCTACCATTTCCAGTTTTTGTGAATTTAATAAATATACTCTAGATAGGTAAGGAAACATCCCTGTTTTCAGAGGATTCACACCGAAAAGTTTAGCCATTGATGTCTGCAATTTACTCTCACACAACATCAATAATATGTTATGTGCTTGTATACATGGTGTCGTTCTATCTTTTTATTTACCTACCCACATTGAGACAGGTAAGGCAATTGTGGCAAAATGTTAATAATTGGTCAATCTAGTTGAAGAGGATGTATAGAAATTTACTGTACTATTCTTGCATTATTTTCTGTAATGTCTCCAGGTTTCTTTTCAAAATAAAAAGTTAAAAAATGAAAGACAAGTCAAATGATAAGATCGTATTATTGCAAGTGCTATTGTAATTAGAGTGTGCTTTGTGTTGATTAGTCTTGACTTAAAATTTTATTATTTATAGTCATTCTGATGTAATCTGTCTAAAACCTTCAGGGTAATCTTCCAAAAACATGCTGTCCTTGCCTTGGAATTTTCTTCAGTAATTGTTAGCCGATCTACAATGCTAATGGAAGAAAGTCCAAAACCCTTATGTTGGCATTCACGGTCCTTCACTTCTTTAATTGAAGAAGCTAATTAACCTCTAGCCAGAATCATCCCTCCAATGTGAATTGAACTTGACATGTGTTTTCCCAATTCTAGACTGACGTAGAACTTCCCATTTTCATTTATCAAAACCCTACCAGGACTGTGAGGCAAGGCTGACCCACACTTTCAATGAAGCTTTTCCAAAAGTGATTCATTTCATCAGAAAATGTACTTTCTGTAGCTTTCTTGGTAACTTACTACATTGCATTATGTCATTTACTTTTGTTTATGGTTTTACATTATAGACAATTTTTCACCTTAGGACCTTTGCTGTGGCTGTTCCCTCTGACTGGAATATTTCTCCAGATTACTGTATGCTTCCCTCTTTGCTACTTTGTCTTTGCTCATATCACCTTCTCAATTTGGTCTGCCAAGCACTCATTTCTTTTTTTTTTTTTTAAGATTTTATTTATTTATTTGACAGAGAGAGATCACAAGTAGGCAGAGAGGCAGGCAGAGAGAGAGGAGGAAGCAGGCTCCTTGCTGAGCAGAGAGCCCAATGCGGGGCTCGATCCCAGGACCCTGGGATCATGACCTGAGCCAAAGGAAGAGGCTTTAACCCACTGAGCCACGCAGGCACCCCAGCAAGCACTCATTCCAAATCACAAACTTGTGGCTGCACTTGGCATCCATTTTTCTTTCTTTCTTTCTTTTTTTTTGTTACAGCATTACATATGATATAACATAGTATTTAATTTGCTTATTAAATAATGTATCATTGTTTATTATCTGTCTCCCGCTGGAATTTAAATTCCATCAAGATTAGTGGACTTTTTGGGTCTATCTTGTCCATATTTTTTATTGATCTATCTCAAGTGCCTTGGAAACTATTAAACACATAGTAGGTGCTCTATGAATAGCTGTTGAATAGATCAATGGCTGGATGATTAAGAATAAGCTCAATTTTCTAATAAGAAGTTAGTTTTGTATGCATTCCCACTCTAAAACTCCCAGAATATCTCTGTAAGTCATCCTCCCAGCCAGCCAACGTGTCATGAGGTTTAAGCAACTGATGAGGTTTAATTATTAATATGCAGTCTGTTAATTTGGTAATAAAACATCATTTTATAGAAAATGGTCAACTTAACTCTACAAATATAGAAATGTTCTCTCATTCATAAATCGAATGACTATATAGTCTAGTATAGACTTACAGAACTAGGAAACTTTGTATCCATTTGGCATTTAGAAATCAATCATCTATTGTTTACATCTTTGGTAATGCTATTCAGTTTTTTCTTTTCACTTGATGAGGGAGCAGAAGGCAAGCTGAAGACAAAGCATAAGCTGACATCCTGCAACCTCCCCCTTCCCCCCCACTCCTGGGTGAGACATATGTGATATTCCTCCAAGAAGCTGCCAACTATCTTAACGTTATTGCTTTACTAGACAGAAAAACAACTTTAACTTGACAATGGCAAGGACTCTGGTATCTTGTAGGTCCTCTTTAGCATATGAAAGTTCTTTTATTATTTTTAAAATTTTTTGTTCTTTCTTTTTATTTTTTTAAAAAGATTTTATTTATTTATTTGGGAGAGAGAATGAGAGAGAGAGAGAGAGAATGAGAAGAGGGAGGGTCAGAGGGAGAAGCAGACTCTCCGCCAAGTAGGGAACGCAATGCAGGACTCGATCTGGGGACTGAAGGACCATGACCCAAACTTAATGCACTGAGCCACCCAGGCGCCCAAAAGTTCTTTTAAAAACCTCTCTTTTTCCTTATCTCCTCCAACCCCACCGTATATAATCAACTGCTCCTTATAACCCTAGTGCAGCACTTTTTGCCCAAAGGTCCTGTCCCCATGCTTTAATAAAACCACCTTTTTGCACCGAAGACATCTCCAGAATTCTTTCTCGGCTGTTGACTCCAGAACCCATCCCACCAAACCTCACCTATATTCCAAAAACCACATCATATCCCCCCTTAAATGTACTGGGTGTAGTACTTAGAGTTCTAGCAATAAAATGATGAATAAAACAAGCTTCCTACCTTAAAGGAATTCATGTCTAGTTGCAGAGTCTGGCATATAAGTGGATTATTTAATGACACAGTAATGAAAGCCAATGTCTATTGTGCACTTAAGTTTCACTCTTATGTAAAAGAAATGGTTTACTCTAAGTATCATGACCACAGGTCAGGTGAGCAACTCACTCAGGGTGTTTGTGTTTCTACTAGAAGATTTTAGGGCTAGGGATCGGACACTGTGGCACAATTTGGGACAGTGCCTGCAAAGATTTTTGGGAAGTGGTTTGGTACAAAGTACAGAGAAAGCAAATGTATGGCGTGATGGATGGTGGTAGTCAACTAACTGTTCTGGTTTCTCAGTTAGGACATGTTGTTTGCTTACTTTTTTTTCTTTGTGAAGCAACTAGCTGCACCTTGTCAATAAGTATTTGCTTGAAGGATTTGTGCTATCAATTAAATGAGGCTTCTCAAAATTAGGTCAGAAAAATAGGACCTGCTTCCTGCAAAACTGACATATTGTCCAAAAGCACAATGTGGCATCACTAACACACACAGCTTTATTGCTGAAAACATTTCCCCGTTGGATTATGAAAGCAGTGTTTGAAATCGGTCTCTCTAAAGACCATAAGGTAGAATGTACCCAGAACAATTACGTATTTGTACACACATACAAATATACAAACCATTTGGATGGGGACTCCTTCATCTTAGGTCTCATAAGATTGAATATGATGAGGAGAAACCAGACAATGAAGGAAGAGACTCTGCTCTAATGAAGAGCAAAATGGGCCTCAGGTGACCAGCTTAGAAGACTGGGCTACTGTTTATCAAGGTGTCAAATTTCACAAAAGCCTAAAAGAAAATCTCTTAGAAGAAAGAGTATTTGCTTTCCCTCTACTAGGAATTTCTTTCTCAACATGTCATACAAATAGACAGGCACAGATGGAATGTTAGAAAACGTCTCTTGAGAGAAAACTGTCACTGAAGGTGGCATTGCCATTTTACTCCTTTTTGTGAAGGGCTGCAGTGTTTATCCTGAAAGCAATCCTCCACCAGAGGATATACTGTCACAGTTAGAACAGTTTGGTCTTCCACTGGGAATGCTTTGGATTGGCCAAAGAACCAGAACATCTGCACTGCTTAGATAACCAAAGGAAGGAGCCATGTTTTCTACAGAAACACTGAACCATTCTAAAAAAATTATGATTTGTAGTATATTTGACTGTTGGAGATTGATTTATAAAATATTGCATATATGTAAGAACTGATTGCATTGCAATACACAAAATGGGATGGTTTGAACAACTTCTGAGTTTTATGTTATTACAATTTTCTCCCTTTAGGGTTTTAATATATTTCTTAATTATTGAAAGCATTAGAATAAAATGTGTTGGGCAAAAGCTGTTCCTTGATTCCTCTCATGAGACAAGTTTCACTCAAAATCTTGGTTATTCCACAGAGCTAGAGACTATTAAGGCAAAAACAACAATCAAACCATATGCTGGGTTATTTCTCTTAAAGGAAGTAACAGAAAATTCCATTTCTTATCTCTCTTGAATCTTTTTGATAGCTCTGTGCTTCCTGAAAACATAAGAGTGCTAAGACAAATAGTGGTAAGTTTGCCTTCCTTTCTCATTTCGTAAACAGAGAGTGTCAAGAATTTAACACTTGTTTACATCTTTTTCTTCTCTCATTAATACTCTCCAAAGAAATAGGCATGGTTTGGGAACTACTGGTAGCAGGATCTAGCATTCCTTGATTCCTCCAAAGGGAACAGTGAACAGCTGCTTAAACCATTGACAAAGTTGAGAATAAAGTGGGTGGTTTGTATAGTTTAGTGGCCTGAGTAGTTGGGAGATAGAAAGGGCCTGTCCTTAGGAAAGCATTCTCTTCTACCAAAATGGCAATAACATGGACCTGCTTCACAAAGACCAAGGCAGTATCTTACAATCTTGCTCTACGTATTGATTTTTGGTGCATGAAAACCAGCAGTGGTTTGAGAAAAAAAATGTAGAAGTAAAGGTGTCCCCCCAAACGTAACATTTTCTAATACAGACAGGCATAAAACGGGAGTGAGAGAGTACATCAAAGCAAATAGGTTTTAATATACTTTTAAAATGTGTAAATAACTTGGTGTGATAGCAAAAAGATGAATGATAGGTATCCTATAATCATTTAAAAATTTGTCCGTGGCTGTACCAAAACAGATTTTTTTTCTCTTTTTATTTTCTGACTCTATGAAACATGCTCAGTGTGAAGACTTTGAAAATCATATAAGAATAATGAGAATAAATGAAAGGTCACATGGGATCATACCACCCTGAGATAACCACTACTACTACTTCAGTTGAAAAAATTTATATGGGTCTTTTTCAAGTGTATTAGGTTTTCACATAACTGAAACATCTAAATGCTAATACTCCAAAGCAGCTTATATTTTGACTTTTACTCTAGACAGTTTAGAATGGAGTTGTCCAAGGTGGTTTATGATCTGTGTTCTACTAAGAGTCTTCATAGTAAACTCTTTTTTCATTTTTTAAAAAGATTTTATTTATTTGAAAGAAAAATATTTTATTTATTTGACAGATAGAGATTACAAGTAGGCAGAGAGAGAGATGAGGAAGCAGGCTCCCTGCCAAGCAGAGAGCCCCACGCAGGGATCGATCCCAGGAGCCTGAGATCATGACCTGAGCCAAAGGCAGAGGCTCAACCCACTGAGCCACCCAGGCGCCCCTGAATGACAAACTCTTAAGCCCAATTTTTTATTCACATAACTATTTATTCAACTATATTTTATAGATGCCCAGTTCAGCAAGGCAAGCCTGGCAAGAATTATTTAACAATACCATGGAGCTTTTCTTTATATAAATAATATTTTGGGCAGCAGTTTATAAATATTCAGTCAACAGTAGGTTAAAACACAGTCCCATAGGGGTGCCTGGGTGGCTCAGTGGGTTAAAGCCTCTGCCTTCGGCTCAGGTCATGATCTCAGGGTCCTGGGATCAAGCCCCGATTGGGCTCTCTGCTCAGCAGGAAGCCTGCTTCCCTTCCTCTCTCTTGCCTGCATCTCTGTCAAATAAATAAATAAAATCCTTAAAAAAAAGAAAAAGAAAACACAGTCCCATAGTAGAGAATATATGGATTTGAAATTTCATTTACTCTAATTGCACTCTTCTAAAGATGAGAAAACTAAAACTGGTATGTCAATAGTTGACAGATGAAAATATATTTGGATAGTACCAATTTTTATGTGACTACTGAGTTGCCACTGATAGCAGTCTACACAAGAAGATAACCAATATGGAATTTTTTTATTGTGATATCTTTAAAATAGTCCATTAAGCTATTTTCAATACTGACATATTCAAATAATATACACAAAATTGGTTCATCTGGGGAAAATTAGAAGTGTACTTCTAATTAACACAAGAGGAAGAGAGCATGCCACTGCATAATATGCCACATTGGCATGTGGATTATTTTGAGCTGAAGGCCATCAAGAACCCAACAAACTCAGGAAAAAATTCTACCCCTCCCTTAACTGTCTAAAAGAATTTGAAATAGGGGGCCTAGCTCAGAAAGACAGCTATTAGCAGAGATAATTTTTTCTTAAACTTTTTTTTTTAAAGATTTTATTTATTTATTTGACAGACAGAGATCACAAGTAGGCAGAGAGGCAGGCAGAGAGAGAGGAGGAAGCAGGCTCCCTGTGGAGCAGAGAGCCCCATGTGGTGCTCCATCCCAGCAGCCTGAGATCATGACCTGAGCCCGAAGGCAGAGGCTTTAACCCACTGAGCCACCCAGGCGCCCTTCTTAAACTTTTTTGGAAAGAGTTTTCATTTATTTATTTTTGAGAGAGAAAGAGAAAGAGAGAGAGAGAGAGTTAGTTGATGTGGAGCTTGCTCCCAGGGCCCAGAGACCATTATCTGAACTGAAGGCAGATGCTTAATGGACTGAGCCACCCAGGTGCCTCTAGAGAGAACTTTTTAACTGGAAGACTTAATAGGCATGACATGGCAAAGATCTGACTACCAAATATCTGCGCTTCTTCTCTCCCTGTGACCTGCCCTCCTCCCCCTTTGATGTCCCAAGCCTGTATAGCATTCCTTAGCTCAGGATGGACAAAAGCTTCAAGCGACTGACTTTGGGTCTCATGCTTTTATGGGGCTATTATATGCACAAAATTATTTTTCTCCTTTTAGTCCATTTTACATCAATTTAATTATTAGACCTGCCAGAGAACCTAGAAAGGAAGAGGGGAAATTTTTCTGATAGCAAAGCAGTTGTGAGTCATTACTCTGAAACTATGGGATGATACGAGTTTTTAAGTCATCTTCACTTTATATGACATACTAGAATTAGAATTCAAAACTGATTTAAGTGAGGCAATTGATGTGTCATTATTTTAGGCTTTGATAATAGCCTCTTCCATTTTAGTTTCCATGAATTTGGCAACCATTACTAGTCAGTACTCTGTACTGCAGCTGCATATCTTACCGAATTGTCATTTCTATTTTGCAGTTACAGGAACTTGTCATCTAAAGATATGAGTCAACTTCACAAACACTTAAAACTTTGAAAACATCCCTACAAAGACCAACCACTTAATTTCACTCTCAAGATTTGCAAAATGAGGTACAGTGACTCAAAACTCAGAGATTCTATAAAATCTGACAAATTGGCTAATATATACCATCAGCCCTACCCAGGGTTTTATATGTTCTTACAAGATTCCCACACAGGGGCTTAAGGGCAAGTAGTTTACAAACCATAAAAATGAAGAATAATGACACAAAGAGATGTGCTTTAGGTCACATACAAGTAAAGAGTCATAACTAAAACATTCTCAAGGAAGAGTGTTTCTTCATCACAGTTTACAATTTCTTTTCAGTAAACACTCATTCATACATTTCAAATCATGGTAATGATTCTTGGGTGGTTTAAAAAATGATCTTTTTGTGCTTTCTTAAATATACCACTGGATTTTTTTGTTGGAAGTGAAGTCACCTTGGCATGAACATTATTTTGAGTTAAAAGCGTCCAAACCCAGCAGATTCAGGAAAAGATCTTTACCTCCCCCTCAACTCGGTGCTGGTACCAGAGATTCCTCTTTAAGAAGTTTCTCTGTATAACTGGGCAACCTTTGTTTTCTAAACATCTCCTTTTACCTTGCTGCTAAAGGCCTTTCTTTCCTTTGTATCCTCTGACCCCCATCCTTCTCTTTAGCACATATAAATGTCATGTTGCTTCGCTGTCTTTGGAATTTCCATGTCTGTGTGGATTCCCCATATGTAGGCTATTAAATATTAAATTTGATTTTCTTTTATTAATCTGTCTCATGTCACTTTGATTCTTAGCCCAACTAGGACCTTAAAGGGTAGAGGAAATTCTTCTTCCTTAAAATAGCATTTAAATATCCATTTCTAATTTAGAGAGAAATCAACCTCCAGATACATTAATCTTCATAGAATACACACTAAAAATAGTGTATTTGCCCTAAAAGTAGAGACAAACAGCTAACATATTTCTTATAGATGGTAAATGTAGTTCTTAACACTAAAATATAATAAAAGTTTCCATTGTAATTTATTGGAAATCAACACATTTTTTCCTATTATATGACCTGAGAAAGTAGTTAGCATTTTCTATATGTCGTGTCTAATTTCTCACTTTACTGACCTGGTTGTCAAAGTTCGATATACAGGAATTGCTTATTAAAAGTTAAACCTTGCATTTTATAACCCAGTTTTGCCATTTCTCAACTGAGCGCAGGAATTCACAGCTATAACAATGCGCGGCTATCTCCCTCTTCCCAGCAATGTTGCTTTTATTCCCCAGGATGGTGGCAGACATTCCTCTGGCAGCAGTGACTTAACTACTGAAGACAGCTAGCCCAGTACTTTGCCGATGCCTGGCATTTAATACATATTTGGTGAATGGGCATGATTTGTTCCTTCATATGGATCGTCTTTAGGCAGTCTGCTGTAGAGTGAGATTTTGATCAGGATATGCAACATTGTCCTATCAAGGTAATTCTGGGAAAGAAGGGAGTGGTGTGTTGGTGGGTGGTAGTTGTGAAAATGTTATCCCTATTGTGATCTCTGATCACATATGTGAGATAGTGCTCTGTGTGTGTGTGTGTGTGTGTGTGTGTGCGTGTGCTAGATGATACTGTGGGCTTCTTGGGAATACCCTCAACGGAATTATTATTTTTTAAGCTGGCTGTTTGTGTGTCCTGTAAAAATTTTCTAACACAAAGATCTGCATTCTAGTGTATTACCCCTGCTCTGATCATAGGTTTACTTGTGATTTATAACTTCTGTTAGAAGCTAGAGACAGGCCTGTTAAAATGAATCGAACTTTTGAACATGTAGGTACAGTTTACCCAGGTTGCATTACTGAGTTTTGTTTCTGTTTTGCAGTCCCTATCATTGACCAATCATATGTGGAGGTTCAATTCTTCTACTATGTCTGGCCTTCCTTACTACACATAATTGAGATTTAGCTGAATACAAGTATTCAAAACAGGAAATTAGTGGTATTAATGCCCATCACATATCTTGTTCCTTCTTGGTAATTGTTATTTGCATAGACTGAGCACTGTATATAGCCTATTTGCACAGGCTGAAATACATATATATATATATATCCATATACATGTTTTTGAGACACATTCCTAAGTGGATTTCCTTTTTTAAAGAAGGGCTATATAAGAATTCTATCCAACAGTGACGGCCCTCCTGATTTAAGAGGTTAATTATTTAATACTCAAAGAGAGTGCCCTCTTAGACATCTCTCTGAGTAGCAAATGTGTTTTATAAAGCACAATTTCATTGAATACGTGAGGCAAGTAACCTCATTAAGGGTAGAGTGTGAGGGCAATGCACTAATGTTCAAATAGGTTCAAAGGTTTTGACCATGTAAGAAGAATGAGGCAATTAGTTGGATTTAATCCCACTGACTGGCTATATTCCATTTTCATTTCTCTCTCATGGAAACAGTGAACTCAAGAGAGAGCTAGTTGCTGTTCACCTATTAAAAGCTACCAAGTTTATTAGAGGATCTATTGTCTAGGCAAAGACCTCGGTATGCAGTCCACAGACCAGCAGCATCAATATCAATAAGGCACTTGTTTGAAATTCAAACCTTGAGTTCACCCTGGACTAATGAATTCCAATCATTTTTTAACAAACTCCCTAGGTGATTTGTTTGCACTGTAAAGCCTGCAATTGTCAGCAAGCCTTTTTGCTCAACTGTCGACCCCAAAAGTTAAAGCCTAAAATAGACAAGACTGCTTGAGTCTGGCTTTAACTGATGCCCTTTGTCCTTATTTCTTTTTTTTTTTCCCAAAGAGATTTGTTTATTTATTTGAGAGAGAGAGAGAGAGAAAGCGAGAGAGAGAGGAGCACGCACGTGTCCTGTGCCTACCGTGTGTGTCAGGGCGGGGAGGGGCAGAGGGAAAGAGAGAATCCTAAGCAGACTCCCTGTGAGCAGGGAGCCCAATGCAAGGCTGAGTCTCCTAATCCTGAGATCATGACCTGAGCAGAAATCAAGAGTCAGACGCTCAACCGACTGAGCCACCTGGGCGCCGCAGCCTGTTGTTCTCATTATCAAACTTAACAGAGGCAATGATGAAGGTATTTTCCAATGATTGGAACATTGCAACCACCACAGCAGAAAAGCCCTGAGAGCAACAGAATGCAGGGAAGACCACAAACAAGAAGTCCTCTCCCCTGCCCATGATCATGGGGTGAACACATACGGAACCCCACCTATGATCATGTACTCTCTGCCTGCTTTCTTGTATACACCCCCACCCCCAAATTCTCCCTATTTAAACTCTAGGTGTCCATCTTGCTGGTGGATAAGTCATTTGTTCAGGCTTGAGCCTGCCACCTCCCTCAACTGCCAGTACCTGAAATACATTTCTCCCTTTCTTTTTTCCTAAACCTTATCTCTTGAGTTACTTGCCATGAGTTTATCTGAGTTTGTTCCACAACAGTGTTGGCAAACTCAGCCGGGATCTATGCTTTCAATTGGTCCAGCCCCCTTGGGATTCCCCAGGATGGAGCAGTTGGCCTGGGCACTGTCCCAGGGCTCACACATTCATTTCCTGAGTCAGTGGCTATGATAGATCAATTAATAACACAATAACAAAAAAAAAATGATTGTGAAGCCCTGTCTACAGACTTCTAGTTGACTCTCCAAGAGCGGAAACAGAAGGAACCTAATTTTGTGAATTGCAATGACGTAAGAAACACCCAACTGTTAGCTAGGATGCAATAGGAAGTCACTCAAATAAGAGAGCTAAAAGCTATTAGCTGAAGGGAGGAAAGGGGACAAAAGCAGGGAAGAAGTGTGTTTTGTTTTGCAAGGGGACACCCAATTAGATGTTTCACCTGATAGTGCCTTGCCAGGTGTGTGTCCCCTGATGGCCCCTTATGTGAGCCAGTCTGAGCCAGACTCGAGCTGGGGACGTTTGCAGAAGCCCCTCTAAGTGGCCCTGAAGTTAACTGTAGCTCATTAAAATACTAAGATCTCCCTTTATGGGCAGTTTTTGGCCATTTTTTTGAACTTCAAACATACACTATATGCTCTATCATGTTGACATGCTAGGTATGCACAATTGAACCAAAGAGTGCCTATGGAAGCCTCCTGCCTCCATCCCCTAATACACCAAATAAAAGCTTTCTGTACTAACTCCTCCAGGAAGACAGTGCTTTGAGAGCTATCACCCTGTCTCTTGTAACAAGTAATAAAAAGTTGTTCAATTGTGCATACCTAGCATGTCAACATGATAGTGCATATAGTGTATGTTTGAAGTTCAAAAAAAATGCTTTTCTTTCCTAACAAAGACGCTGCTTGGATAGTTTAGTTCACACTGAAGCAAACTGAATGACCAAAATGACTAAAAGGCAAAACTATGCTGATCAGGAAAACCAGAGATCAAGAGACTTTTGAAAAAAATATTCCAGGGCTAAGGCAAAGATAAGTTGAATTTAACCTCACTTTCATCATATACTTTACATCTAAGGAAAATAGCTCAAAAGGTTGGTTTTCATGCCTGTAATTTTGGTGGCAGTCAAACAACCTTGTTGAAATGTCCATATCATGAAACTCAAAGGTACAAAATTACTAGTATCAGACAATTTGTGCTCCTGGGGTAATAGCCACCGAGAGTATTTTTTGTTTTGGCATTAGTTATCAAGAAAAAAAAAAAGGAAAGAATTGAGGTCAGCTGTTTAGAAGTCTTTCACAGATGAGGAGCAGAGAAGCAAGAAAAATGTTACAGGCTAGGAAACATTTTGACTGCAAAATGTCAGATATTATCCAAGGAGAGAATTTGTTAAACTTGGGGACTCTGATTTGGAGATGCTATGGCAACAAAATTAAAATTCCTTAATATTTGGGCATTGCACAGGTAATAAAAGGACTAGAACATACACCCCCAAACATGCTTTTTTTTGGCATATGGATTATTTTAAGCTTATTATTATTATTATTTAAATGTATTTATTTTTAAATATTTTAAAAAGATTTTATTTATTTATTCGAGAGAGAAAGTATGAGAACATGAGCAAGGAGGGGAGGGAGAAGCAGCGTCCCTACGAGCAGGACGCTGGGATCAAGACCTGAGCTGAAGGCAGATGCTTAACCAATGGAGCCACCCAGGCACCCCAGAGGCTATTATTATTTTTTAAAATTTTTAGAAGATTTTATTTATTTATTTGTCAGAGAGAGAGAGAGAGAGAGGGCAAGAGCACAAGCAGGGAGAGTGGCAGGCAGAGGGAGAAACAGGTTCCCTATTC
Source organism: Mustela nigripes (assembly GCF_022355385.1). NCBI lineage: Eukaryota > Metazoa > Chordata > Mammalia > Carnivora > Mustelidae > Mustela > Mustela nigripes. Next base: position 99,172,319 of record NC_081575.1, read on the forward strand.
ATCAAGGAGCCTGATGCAGGACTCATCCTAGGACCCTAGGATCATGACCTGAGCAGAAGGCAGATGCTTAACTGACTGAGACACCCAGGCGCCCCGAGAGGCTGGCTGTTTTTAAGAATCTGCAGACATAGGAATAATTTTGAAAACCAAGAAGTTACCCTTTTGTGAAAGATATTTACATTTATAAGGGAAATCTCCATTTGTAAGGGTGTCTCCCTTTCTTAACCTGGAAGAGCCCAGGACTCTAAGTCTCTGAAAACTCTTATCAATGGAGAAAGCAACAACTTAAATCTGTGTAACAACCACACGCTTGATTACTGTGTTTCTCCTGGAAATCTCCCATAACTGGTTCTCCCACCCCAGTGTCTTCTTTCGTTTGTAGCTGGAGATGGTATTTAGGGTCGTTGCTTAGGCCATTTCAGGCAGTTACATCAATTTTTCTGGCTATCTCCCTGGCATACAGGAGGGTATGCAAGTTATTAAACTTGTTGGTTTTTTCCCATTAATCCGGTTTGTTATTACAGGGAGATCTCAGCCAAGAACCTAGAAGGGTAAAGGGAACATTTTTTTTTCCTCCCAAGAGCAATAACTCAATAAAGGTGGCACTTTAGTGAATGCCTGTTCAGTTTTTAATGAGTCATTGTCTTTCTAGAGAGATGCTACCACATAGAGAGGTAGGAGGTTTTGCTATCTGGGCAGTTTGGCCTCTCCATATTTTGAAGTCAGTGATCAAAGATGTCAGATATTGAGCCTGAGAGAGGCTTAAACAGTTCTGTGATCTTATATCTCTCCGTAAATAAATACACTAGATAAATACTAGTAAGGATAGGGGCATATACTCCAAAAATGATTCATTACAAAAAGGGATAAGGAGTCCACTAGGTCTAATTCATCTGGCTGTTTTTTTTTTTTTTTTTTTAAAGATTTCTTTTTAGTGTATGTAGTCAACAGAGAGAGAGACACAGCGAGAGAGGGAACACCAGCAGGGGGAGTGGGAGAGGGAGAAGCAGGCATGTGCTGAGCAGGGAGCCCGATGCAGGGCTCGATCCCAGGACCCTGGGATCATGATCTAAGCCAAAGGCAGAAGCTCAATGACTGAGCCACCCAGGCACCCATCATCCAGCTTCAAAATAATGCATCCTAAATGATGTACACGTTAATTACATTACTAAAGATATTCTGGGGACTAGGGAGTTTATTGAGTAAGTCTAATTTCTATTGATTACATTTTCTGGAGGGAGAAAGTGTGTGTATGTGCAAGAAATAAAATGGGTTTGAGAGGGAAAAGAGAAAACCTAGATGTTTATCATTATTAACTAGTGCTGGTCTCTGAGACAGATACTTTGCTAGTTCCCAAACTACTTCATGATGAATGGATTGCCATATTATTGTAATCAATATATCTAAACATAACCATTCAGAACAGGATTGTTAACGAATATGCCCTTAATGTGACAGTTTCAAAGCTAAGCATTCCCTAGAAGCGCAATTCTATATTAGGGATGCTTAATATCAATGCAATTTAAAAAGTAGATGGTGGCATTTCAAATTATATTGGTTTTTATTTCCTGTTCATTTAATTTTATGAGTGCCAGACACATAGTAGGTTCTTAATGATTATCATTAAATGCATGGATAAATGAATAAAGTCTCTTTTAGGACAGCATATTCAAAGTAAAGTAAATCTATCGTAAGGTAAAATATGGAATCAATAGCACTGGAGCTAAAGCTGGCCATTTTAATACAAGATAAATTAGACTTAAAAATGAGATTTACAGGGGTGCCTGGGTGGCTCAGTGGGTTAAGCCTCTGCCTTTGACTCAAGTCAAGATCCCAGAGTCCTGGGATCAAGCCCCGCATGCAGGCTCTCTCGGGAGCCTGCTTCCCCCTCCTTCTCTGTCTGCCTCTCTGCCTACTTGTGATCTCTGTCAAATAAATAAATAAATAAATCTTTAGAAAAATGAGATTTGCAGGAGTTTAATTTTTTTTAATTTTAAGATTTTATTTACTTATTTGACAGAGAAAAAGTGTGTTTGAGAGGGAATACAAGCAGGGGGAGTGGGAGAGGGAGAAGCAGGCTTCCAACTTAGCAGGGAGCCCAATGCAGGGCTCAATCCCAGGACCCTGGAATCATGACCCCAGCCGAAGGCAGATGCCCAATGTCTGCGCTGCCCAGGCATCCCCAGATTTGCAGGAGTTTTTAATAGAACACATTTATTATTGCCTCCTAAATTACCCAGAATATCATGTAGCTGGAGCAGAGAAATGTAATGGCTGCTAACATTTACTGGGTGATAAATATGTGTCAGACAAGGCGATACATATTGACACTAATTTAGTTTACTTAATCTTCATAGCTATTCTATCTGGTAGTTACTATTATTATTCCCATTTTATAGAAGAGATTGAGGGTCATAGAGATGAGGTGATTTGCTCAAGAGAGTGGGACAGGACACTTGGTTCCTGGACCTGTTTTGGAAAATATAAGCAGGACTATAGTTGGTATTAGTTGTAATTGTTAACTTAGCTCCACATTCTGTTTTGTTCCATACTCAATTATGTTTTATGCACCTCTTTTTTTAAAGATTTTATTTATTTATTTGACAGACAGAGATCACAAGTAGGCAGAGAGGCAGACAGAGAGAGAGGAGGAAGCAGGCTCCCTGCTGAGCAGAGAGCCTGATGCGGGGCTCAATCCAAGGACCCTGGGATCATGACCTGAGCAGAGGCTTTAACCCACTGAGCCACCCAGGTGCCCCTTTTATGCACCTCTTAACCTCATACATGATCAATGATTCATTTTGCCTTTTTTATCCCTATTCTTTGATTGTGGAAATCTAATATGGAATGGATGGCAACATTTATTTTGAGGTATCTGATCATAGCAGGTCCCAAATAGTGCCTCCCTGTCTGGAAGAATGCTGTCCCTTGGTTCAACAGGGCGAGGCAGCTTTGGGAATGATCCTGGCCTTCTTGATAGGCTCTCCTTCTGGTAATAAAGTTTTCTTCACTTCAAAATCAGTGTCTCAGACATTCACTTACTGCACAAACTACTTTAAATTTGGTAACAATAACACAGTCAGTACAAAGAGAGTTGGGTTTTGAATACACAGCATTGCTACAGAGTCCACACCCTTAACCATTAAGCTGGTCCAGATAGTAAACATGTGCACCCTGGGAGGCCATCCAGAGTGAGAGTCTGGACAAAACACACAGTGAGGAAGAAATTTAGGACTGCCTGATGGTTTTGCGAGTGGCAGTCCTGAGGCTAGAGCACATTGCTGCTGGGTATTGATCTGAAGACAGGGAAAACATAAAAAATGGAGGGAACAGGAAAGGTCAGGATTTTGGAGGGAAACTGAAGGTGAAAGTCAGTGTTGGATACATGCCAAGTCAGGCAGCAGAGAAACCTAAGCAAAAGCAAGGGTAAAAGATTCAGAGACGGAAACATGAAATTCAATGACATATGGGCAACAGTGGGAATGAGAAATAACACAGAAGTGAACGTGCTACCTCTGTGCTTTCGTTCTTTTCCAAGCAAGCTTCTCAGGTCAGGCACTAGAGTGAGGACTGTAAGCACCATGACCCTTGCCGGTTCATTTTGTATTTCCCGTTCACCACATAATCTAGTTCTCTGTAGGAGTATGTGAAATATATCTATGCTGCATATCTGACATGATCTTAACTATCCAAATCCATTTCCTGGTTGCAGAAACCAACAATTTTGAAAATATATATATATATATATTTTTTTTTTTGGACAGACAGATCACAAGTCGGCAGAGAGGCTGGCGCGGGTGGGGGTGGGGGGGAAGCAGGCTCCCTGCTGAGCAGAGAGCCCAATGCAGGGCTCAATACCCATCCCAGGGCCCTGGGTTCATGACCTGGGCCGAAGGCAGAGGCTTTAACCCACTGAGCCACCCAGGGGCCCCAATTTTCAATATTTTCATAGAAACTTTTTTCTTTTTTTAGAGACTTTATGTTTTTTAAGGTTAGGTTTGTTTGTTTTTTAAGATAAAAGCCTGGGGAAAAAAAAAGATAAAACCCTGGTCCAGAATCCAGCCTAATTCAATCCTAGCTGAATCACTGTAATATCCTCACAGCATTGAGGAAGACTCATTTAATAGAAGTGAGTGATAGCTCAAAGAATCCATAAGAAGGGTAGCAGGTTTCGCCATCCCAAAATATGCCACTTGGGCTTGAGGATTATTTTGAGTTAAGGGCAATCAAGACATAGCTGACTCAAGAAAAACTTCTAGGTCTTCCTTAACTACCTAAATGAATTTAGATAGGGGGCCTGGCCCAGAAAGAAATCTATTACTTGAGATAACTTTACATCTGAAAGTCCTGACTATTCGATAGAACAAACCACTAATTACCCAACATGGGCTCTTCCTATTGCCTTGTGAATGACCCACCTCTCCTTTGAAGCCCTAGGCCCCTGTGCTATTCCTCAGCTCAGGACAGCTTTTAAGCCTCAACTGCCTTACTTGTCTTTGGATCTCATATCTCTGGGACTCCCATATATATGAAATTAAATTTTGTTTTTCTCCTGTTAATCTGTCTTATGTCAATTTAATTATTAGACCAGCCACAGAACCTAGAAAGGAAGAAAGAAAAGGTTTTCTACCCTGACACATAACACCCATCAGAAGGCTCGGACATCATTTTTATTACATCAATGATACTGAGTAAAAGGTTAACAGTAGAGGAAAAAATGCTTAAGAAACTTGCACAAAGGTGTGTCCTGGCAAGTTTACTTGTCAGAAGACCTGATGATTCTGGTTTGTAAGGTCTGTATGCATCAAATACTTTAACATAGGTCTTTTGGGAGGTTTTAAAAATGAAAGACTTTGAAGGCCTGTAAGATAAGTTAAGGGATTTATGAATAAATGGCAGGAAATTATGAATACTGACATCTTCTAGTTCCTTCTCTGAGCTTTAGTCTTCTGAGTGACACAACAATTCATCTGATAATTACATAATTGCTACCATGACAATAACTTGACTCTTTCAGGAACACTGTGATCAAAGACCACAACTATAAGCCTACCATGCGTTGTGTCTTGACCTTCTGAACCTCACAGGGCTGGGGAGCTTGCTGTTATCCCACCTGTTAACCAAAGTCCTTTTTTTTTCCCAAGATGATCAGGATAGACCATTTTGCATGATTATAAGCATCTCAAGGGCAGGAGATTGCATGCCTTGCTTTTTTGGTGAGTTGATGACTCACTCTTTTCCCAAGGCTCTCTTTGAAGGAAGGCACACATTAACTTTATTTTTATTATTTTTTTTAGATTTTATTTATTTATTTGAGAGACAGCATGCATGAGAGGGAAGAGGGTCAGAGGGAGAAGCAGACTCCCCACTGAGCAGAGAGCTTGACAGGGGTCTCAGTGACCTGAGCTGAAAGCAGGTGCTTAACTGACTGAGCCATTCAGGGGCCCTGCACACACTAAGTTTAAAAGGGGCTTCTGGAGTACATGACCTTGAAGAACACTTTTCGGCTTCTTTTTTTTTTTAATTTTTTTATTTTTTATAAACATATATTTTTATCCCCAGGGGTACAGGTCTGTGAATCGCCAGGTTTACCCACTTCACAGGACTCACCAAAGCACATACCCTCCCCAAGTCCATAACCCCACCCCCCTTCTCCCAACCCCCATCCCCCCAGCAACCCTTTTCGCTTCTTAATGCTTTTATTTTACTAAAAACAAAATGCTCTCTCAGTATAAATACATATTTGAAAATCGTTGTGGATTTTAGTGTTAAAGACTGCTCCAACACTGGCCACAGTTTTTTTCTTCATGTTTAGGGAATCCGACAGTATTGGGAAAGTTTTTCAAATAATTTCCTTGATTCTTCAATCATCTATTTTTGTAGTCTGAAAGCCTTTGTAGCTGTGGGCAACTTAACCTTGGGCCACACATGCTAAAAATAGCCTGGGGGTTTTTGACCCTTCCTGGCTGTGTGCTTATCCATAAGAACAGAGCATTAATAGTTTATCCTCCTTAGAAACAATTCATTTTCCTTCTTTTCTCTTTATGATGGTGTAGGGGCCAAGGGCAGGCCACCACAAGACAGACCACTCTGGCATGAAGATTATTATAAGCTGAAGGCAACTGAGACCCTGAGGGCTCAAGAGAAACTTTTGCCCTTCCCTTAACTACATAGAAGACTAGAAATTGAGGGTCTTTTCCAGAATAAGGGTTATTAGCAGAAATAAGTTTTATCTGAGTGATCCATCTGTATGGCAGGGTAAACATCTAATTACCAAACATCTGTTCTTCTTATCATTTTGTGAATTACATTCCTTTCCTCTGAAGTCCCAGAGCCCTACCCCCTTCTTAGTTCAGGATAACAAATATGCTTCATTTTGCCCGTCTTTGGAATGTCCATGTCTGTAAGGATTTCCCATACGGACACTATTGAATTTGATTTTCTCCTGTTAATCTGTCTCATGTCAATTTGATTCTTAATTCAGCTAGAAGGACCCTTAAGAAGACAGGAATTCTTGGTCCCTGACAAGCAATTCTTTACTGTTACTCCTACCGAGTCCTAAAAAGAAATGCGTTGTCCAAGTGAACAGATTTTTATGTGTCCTCTATCTTCTCTCCACTCTTTCCCTTCTTGAGAAATAATTCGGACTCTTTAATTAGAGCATATTCAAGAGAGTGACCAAGATGGTGGAAGTACTGTATCATCAGAAAGGAAAAAGAAATAAAAGAAACTAAGCAAGTTGCATCAAGGGAAGTAAAGCCTCGGAAGGATCATGGCAAAGGTCCACAAACTTTTGATGGGCTGTTTTGGGGAACAGAGATTAAAAGTGTAGAACTGGGGTCAAGGGGTGGGCAGATAGTGAAATAGGGATGCTTTCTAATAGGTTTTTTCAGAGATAGAACTGGCTTCCTTGAGAGGGAATATGATCCAGTATAAAGTGACTGATCACTTAGCAATATGTTATGGAATGGTTCAATTAAATGTTGTTTCTGTCCTTTCGTATGTATCATATTTCTACGCTCAACTCCTTTATTGACTATATATGTTAAGCTACAGAAAGAAACAATCATTGCTACCTGTCCTTACTTTTCCCCTCTACTCACATCTCCCAAAGGTAGACTCTTTTAATATTGTAGTCTCCTGACAACAGAGGTGTCTGTTTTAATAGCTTTCAGTAGCATTGTTCAAAGAGAATCTATTGCCCAATAAAGTTGGAGGGGGGCAATCTTCAATGTACTCTTTCTTTTTCAACCTCAAAGCGTCTAGGATTAAACTTGTGCTTTGAAATTAAAATCATTATAAATTTGCTGAGTAAGAGAATGCCAAGTATACTTGTTCCCAAAGCTGGAAACTTTTCACTTAGCATAATGTAGGAAAAAAACCACTTTTCTTTTGTATCGCACATGAAAAATTTCTGCAATGAAGGCAAAGCTCCAAGTTCACAACTGTTTTGTGAAAAAAAAAAAAAAAAAAACAAACAAGCCCAAACTGGAGTCATTTGCCTCCCCTCCCCAATAGCAAACCAAGACTTAATTACAGTTTTGACCTATCTCAGGAGTGTGACCTTTTAAAAGTCAATTTGAAATTTCCCCGATCAGCACCAGTGACTTCATCTGCATGATAAAAAAACAACAACAGTAACAACAAAAACCCCTGCCGGTCCCTGTACTCAGCCCCTAAAGAAAGTGTCCAGGCTTGAACCAAACCTTTCTTTATTTCTCTCGTTAATAATTTCTTGCACCACCCTCCTTCCTATAAAAACCTTCCATTTTGAGCTACTGCTCAGAGTTTCCCTATTCACGAGTCATTTAATAAAGCCAATTAGATCTACAAATTTACTCAGTCGAATTTTGTTTTTTAATAGTCTCCACTTTGAACAAATTCAATATATATTTATACATATTTTAACCCTGTGCCTACTGTGTTGGGCTTGCTGTGGAATCAGATTTTAGTGCAGCAGATATGGTACTCAACCAAAATCTATCTTCCTTGAATTATCATTAATGAATAATAACTGAGCGTTAGTTTTTTAATGACTAATCAATTAATTACTGTTAATCTTGGGAAGATACTACACATGCTAAAGTTATCCAAGCCAGAAAAAACTGTCAAGAAGTACTGCAATGGGGAATCCCTCAGACATAATTCTTAACACTAAAGGAAGAACCTTCAAAGAAAGAACACAATCTTTGGGGCACCTGGGTGGCTCAGTGGGTTAAAGCCTCTGCCTTCAGCTCGGGTCATGATCTCAGGGTCCTGGGATGGAGCCCCGCATGGGGCTCTCTCCTTGGGGGGGAGCCTGTTTCCTTCTTTCTCTCTGCCTGCCTCTCTGCCTACTTGTGATCTGTCTGTCAAATACGTAAATAAAATCTTAACAACAACAACAACAACAACAACACAATCTTTGACTTAAAGTTTCCCATTATTTTTGATTGGTTTGTTAATTTCCAACAATAATAAATAGCATTTAACTTCCTATCTCCTGCGTACAAGTTCTGTGCCAAGCTCTTCACATTTCTTGTCTTCTTTCATCCTTAGAACACACTAAAGAGTTGCCACCATTGTTTTCCCATTGGCTAGTATCAGGAAACTGAAGCTTAGGGATGTGATACGCCAACCCCAAGATTCTGGGTAAAGCCCAACAAGGGATTCATATTTGATTCTCTAGCCTGAGCTAGTCATGCATCCACTGTGTTATCCATTGCGAAGGCCCTAATGCTATTGTGCTTATTTTGTTTAGAGTAAACTGATGTGGAAAAGCACAGTATTTTTTTGGTTCCCAATTCTTTCTCTCACATTACAGGTTCAGGACTACTCAAGCTTAGAAGGTGACACTCACCCCGTTTGTGAAGGAGAACACTGGCGTGCCGACGTCCATTTCCATTTTCAACATAACAGGAGTAATTTCCCAAGTCACCTTCTTCTACAGAGTCCACAATTAATGAGATGGAAACTTCCTGTTCCCCGAGATGCTCCTTGAGAATTCTAAAATATAAAGGAAAACGAAACAAAAAACCCCACACAAACATACACAGACGTGAAAGAGAAAAAAAAAATTAGATGAATCTAAATCTGAAGTGAAAATACCTACAGCATCTGTGCTTTAAATTTGGCTACGGTTGATGCTATCGTAATTAAATTATATTATGCGCTTTTCTTCTTCATTTCTAATGAGGAAGCTTGTTTTTGAAGATGCTAATGAAGTTGCAGTTAATTATATCTCTTAGCAGGACAATCACACTGTCATAATAAAGAGGCGAGAAAGACCTTAAGAAAACTTTACAAACTGCTTTCCTTTTAAGAAATATGATATAGTAAAGGTGAGAGAAAAAATTCTAATGTCTTAGGCTGGAAGACTAATTATATAGGTCAGTTTGGTTTAGTTTTTTTTGTTTTTTTCAAAAAAAAAATAGAAGATTTTGGAGCTGTTTTGACATTTCACTTGAAAGTTCTCTAGCCTGGCTAGAGAACTAGTGAATGGAAACCTCCAAGTGAGGCTCCCTTTCCCTGCGTGGAAGGTTTCCACCTCCACCCTCTCATCTGTTTGGTAACTCATATTGCACCATACTTCCTAATGTAGAATTACACCTTTCTAGACCCTTTCTTCAGCACCCACAAAAAGAGGGGGAAAGTTAGGAAGTTTATTGTTCTCTTTTAACGTTAACATCTTAAAGTATATGGTTAAAGGATAATAGCGAACTTATAAATGTGAAAAATGGTACAGGAATGTTATAGCACGTATTGGAGAATTGTCCATCTAGGTATTTCCGAACCCAACTGGAGTGCAATATTCTTGTGTATTTGTTGCCAGGAAGAAGATCCCAATAAAAATAACCTTATATGACAGTTTTATGTTTTTTATTTGCTATTGCAAAACTTTTTCACTTACACCTTTGATCAGGTTTTAAAGATCCTCACATTTAGGAAGAGGAACCTTAGCTTAAATGCTCATATATACCCAGAAGATGTGACCTTCAGATCGGTGAATGTTTACACACGATCAGCATTTTGATTCTGTTATAACTTAATTATTATTTATAATGCTTGCTTACTTATACTATGATTAAAGATGAGTATCTATGTCCAAGCATAAGTTTAGTTATAATTGAATACCTCAATACTTAAAAGTAAATGCATAAATAAGTTTTTAAAAAGAGGTTTAAAGATTACACCCTCAAAATACATGGTATTAAAAAAAAAAGATTTTATTTATTTACTTGTCAGATAGCACAAGCAGAGGGAGAAGCGGGCCCCCAATGAGCAGGGACCCCGACGTGGGACTTGATCCCAGGACCCTGGGATCATGACCTGAGCCGAAGGCAGAGATTCAACCAACTGAGCCATCCAGGCATCCAAATAGATGGTATTTTTTAATGGTCATTCTTTATCATTCCCACTATATTAATATTTAGACCTAAAGTAGGTCTAAAAAAGACAATGAAAACATTTTATTTATCCTTTATCATTCTTATCAAGTGCTTTATGGTCTACTTGATGGCTCAAATATGTAAAAACACATAAAAGGAAATGAAAGAGACTGTGTTTGGTTGAGTCCTTGTTAATATTTCTTCTTGACAATTTTCTAAAAAAGAGCTCATAAACAAAAGGCACAATATCACATTTTCCACATTTGATGGCATTTTGGTCTGTCTCATATTCAGTTTATTTCTTAGGGAAAAACTCTTTTCTATTTCCCTTAAGTTCTTTGCAAATGGCATTCATGTTTTGCAATTCTACAGTCAGTCTCCACAGTGTTTTGCCTCTTGGCAATTCAATGTTGAGATATTTTTATTATAATAGTAACCCCCCCCAAACAAGGAAGACCCCTTTATTTTCCTTTAGCTCACTTTCTGTTCACTAACAGAGCAAATGTTAACTTTGACTGTACTAGTTAAAAGAAAAAAATATTTTTACCTAATGTCACTTTCCCAAACTCGATTTTCATCCAGATCTTCAATAAACTTCTCTCCTTTCATCCAGTAAATTAAAGGACTGACATCTCCACTGTACCCAAAGAAAGCTCTGCAGGTTAGATTAGCTGAGTCGCCTGCAGAGAGAAGTGATGGAAATGTGTTATAAAACTATTTGTACACTCTTCTTTTAGGCAAACTGGCAGGTAACATTTTAATCACCTCATTGATTTAATGAAACATTTACCTAAAATGTTTTTTCAGCTATTTTTAATCCTTGTCAAATTTACAGAATATGTGCTTTTGACAGCTTATTTAATGAAATGGGAGTTACTTGTACGATTTTGAAGAAAACTGGTCAGCTATTTTAGAGAAGGTTCTTCCAGTTATGCTTGCCTCATGTTTTTACGTGATTAGATTTAAGTTATGAATTATTGGGAATGATACCACAGAGGTGATGTGCCCTTCTCAATGTATAGTATCAGAGGGTACAGAATGTTAGTAATGACAGGATTTCACAGGGCAGTTAGAAGGTGTTTCTTAGTCCTTAATGCAGGAAATGGAAAGGAAACAGAATCGATGTGAAAAAGAAGGAACTGTAAATCCAGGTGCACCTAAAAATTTTATTAACACGTTTTTGCTATATATGGAGTAATGTTCTAATTAAGGAAACTAACATATGCTCAGGTAGAAATGTACATTTTAAAAAACAAACGAAGAACTCATGAGAGTAAATACTTGGGATTTTTATTAGATATAAAATCAATGATGCTACTGTGGAGATTAGTTTCTTTTAACATGCTACTCAGGAGAAACCACTGTAATGATGAAGACAGATTGGTTGATTACTTAATAAGGTATGTGGAAGTCCCTGACTAAAAGGCAGAAGTGAATTTAATACCCGCGAAAGTAAGGTCTATTTCTGGACAGATTAGACCATTCTGCATTTACTTGGTTCCCCCAAGCCTTGGCTGGCATCAGAGAACTGAAATATTCCTGTACATGAAGTTTTAAGATCCTGGTGCCTCCAAGTCGAGTCAGAAAATGGGCAACAAGATGGGAAGCCATAAGGGCCTACTCCAGCTTGGAATGGGACAAAGAAACTCTTAGGGTATGTAGAGTGCCAAGAGTGAGTTGCCCCAAGATGGGCCGCTTTGGCATACTGATTATTTTAAATAAAAATTACTTAAGAGACAGCCCATACAAGAAGGACATTCCTCTGTGTCCAGCCCATACAAGAAGATCTTCCTCTGTGTTGGTGAAAGCACAACATGAATCTCCCAAGTGAAAGGTCCCCTTCCTGAACCAGAAAGTAAAGAAGACACCCTTATCGCCAGAGACCGAGTTAGAGCTGTAAGAACAACCCTCGTTAACTTTTTACCTATGTTCAACTGAAGCCCAAATCTGTTTAGAATTCCTTACTAACTGAAGTTTTCAGAGTTAAATTTTCTTTGTCCTGTCAATTTCTCACAAATTTATTGGATCTTTGTCTAAAAATTATAAAAGCTACCTGCCTTGGTCATTTCTTTAGGAATCAATTTCATTATTGGGCCTCCATGAGCACATAATAAAACTGGGTATTTTTTCTCCTGTGAATCTGTCTCATACCAATTCCTAGTCCAGCAGGAAGACTTTTTGAGTGGTAGAGAAAGAATTTTTCCTTTCCCTCAGGTACTATAAGAGTGGATGAAAGCTGAGCACCAGTGACACCTTCTTTTGCATCTGAAGCAAGCAGATTTTCTCAATTTCATAGATTCTTGAAAAGATTCTCAAGGACACTGACAACTAAATGACCTTAAAGTGCAAAGAAGGAGAGTCCTAAAGACTGGAAACCTCAGAGCTAAGTTATGAGTTAATAGTGGACATCTCCTGAAATTGTGCTTATGAGTGACTGCATATCTGATAAAAAGTTATATCCAAAATATATAAAGAACTTACAATACTTAATACCTCCCCAAAATAATCCAATAAAAAATGGACAGTAGAGATGAACAGCCATTTCTCCAAAGAAGACATGTAGATGGCCAACAGACACATGAAAAGATGCTCACCATCACTGATCGTCAGGGAAATAGAAATCATGACTATAATGAAATATCACCTCACACTTGTCAGAATGGCTAAAATCCACAACACAAGAAACAAGAGGCATGGATGTGGAGAAAGGGGAATGCTCTTGTACTGCTGGTGGGAACGCAAGCTGATATAGCCACTATGGAAAACAGTATGGAGGTTCCTCAAAAAGTTAAAAATAGAAATACCAGCAACTGCACCATTAGGTATTTACCCAAAGAATACGAAATACTAACTCAAAGGGATATATGCACCCCAGTGTTTTCATTGACTGATGAATGGATAAAGAACATGCAGCATATATAAAAAACAGAATATTACTCAGTTTTAAAGAATGACAGCTTGTCATTTGCAATCACATGGACAGAGTTCGAGTATTATGTTAAGCAAAATAAGTCAGTCAGAGAAATACAAATACCATATGATTTCACTCATACGTGGAATTTAAGAAAGGAAACAATCATAGGGGAAAAAAAAGAGAGGCAAACCAAGAAACGGACTCTTAACTCTAGAGAACAAACTGCTGGTTACCAGAAGGGAGGTGGATGAGGGGATGCGTGAAACAGGTGATGTGGACTAAGGAGGGTGCTTGTGGTGAGCACCAGGTGATGTCTGGAGGTGTTGAATCACTATATTATACACCTGAAACTAATATTACACTGTAAGTTAACTAATTGGAATTCAAATAAAAACTTAAAAAAATAAATTCTATTCTTCAAGTTCTACAATAAGAACATTTTTATTGGATAAAATTAATATCATTATCATAACTATGTCCATTGTATAAGAACGATTTGTAAATAAATTCTTGCTTATCTAATACTTCTAAGATGACGTGATAGAGCTTTCTCCTTTTATCTCTGTTTATGTCTGCATATTCTCCAAGTAAGTGATACCTCATGGATTTTGAACCTATATACATTAGTGACAAGAAAATCCAGAAAACGTCTACAAGCTTTTAAGAGGCAAAACGGAGCTTCAAGTAGGTTACAAAATAGATAATTGAAGGTCAATCTTATTGACTGGAAATGAACTGTGGGTTTCTATGGGAAGTGTCAATCCAATGTTACAAAACAATTTAAAATCTAATATTCTTTGCTTCTGCCTTTTTATAAGAGGGCCAGCTTTTATGCAGCTGAACTACCTGTTACAGAGTCAAGATAGTCATGTATTCAACAGTAAATCTCAAAATACTACCTGGTGTGATGATTAACATCACATGTCAACAGAATCAACATATATTACAGAGTTTTCAATTTGTATATATATCAATAATTTACATAATCTGTCTTTCAAGAGATCAAGTTTTAGGGTTTTTTTTTTACATTTTTAAAATATTTTATTTATTTTTATTTTTTTTTTAAGATTTTATTTATTTATTTGACAGAGAGAAAGATCACAAGTAGGCAGAGAGGCAGGCAGAGAAAGAGGGGGAAGCAGGCTCCCTGCTGAGCAGAGAGCCAGATGTGGGACTCGATCCTACAGGACCCTGAGATCATGACCTGAGCCAAAGGCAGAGGCTTAACCCACTGAGCCACCCAGGTGCCCCAAGTTTTAGTTTTTAGATAGGAGTAAGTGACTGGAACTCATACATAGAAATCTCCAGAAACTGCCTAATTTCCCATTACAGTTTTACTAAATATGGAGGTTTATAAATAATGATCATGCCATTAGCAACTCAGCTTGATATTAGTTAGCAGAGAGGTGAACGGAATCTCTCAGTGAGATCAGAATTTGTCTTTCCTGTCACTATCCCACCTTCCCAGAGAAAGTGATTTTTCCATACCTAATTCTTTATGTCTCTCATTTGCAAACTTTGTGCTGCCACACCTAGGAAATGGCTACTGCACCCATCATGAGGAATGATTTGCTTTCTCAGTCATCTTTGCTCATCTGATCTTTCGCTACCTACCTTGCCTTGAGCGCCGGTACTGGAGTTATCTGCAGTGTTATAGGGACACCTAGGGGAAATCTAAGCAGACTTGGCCTGGGCTTGCTGTGGGTCAAATAGTGGAATTCATGGAAGGAATAAAAAAGAGGGTGGAAGGAAAAACAGAAAAGCACTCCAGGCTGAGAGAAAATAGCATGAATGAAAGAATACCAAGGAACTTTGGAGGAAATAAATAACTTTGGAAGGACTGAAGCTCAAGTGTATGTGGGGATGGGGATTGGAGCACTGACTAGACCAGAGCAGTGGCAGCCCTATCCAACTCCATGGAGGCCATGTTGAAGAGTTGGGCCTTCCATTTAAAGGCATAAAGATAAAAAATAGCTGGGTAAGCTGGGGAAAGGTTTCAAGTAGGAGACTGACATAATCACATCTGAATTCTAAGGAAATCACTCTTACTGTATTTGCAAAACTGGGATTGGATCATGTGATGTCCAAGTTTTCGTGTCCGAGAGACCACCAAGGAGCCAACACCGATGCAATCACACGAGGGTTGATTTTACAAGCTTAAGCTTGGGCCCAAGTATACCTGACTCTGCGGAGTAGGGACTTGGACCCTGAGGCTAGTTAAGGCAGGGCTTTTTTTGGGGTCATTACAAGAGGCTTTTGCGGGAGGAGGAGGAGAAGTTTCAGACTTTTCTGCAGTAAGCTGATTAGCTGTTGCCTGGGTGTTGCAGGGTGAGGTACTTTCTAAACTAAAGTTTTCTGAACTAAAGCGGGGGGGGGGGGGGCCCTGGAACTTAAGTACAGTAGGGGAAAGTTCAGCCCTTGGGCCTGAGATGGCTGCCAAAGCTAAGATGGCTGTGCTTGTGCTAATGCTAAACTCGAGGTGGGATGGCCTTAATTTCCTTGGCCTCCACAGATCAGAGGGAAGAAAGAAGGATTTAGAATGTTACAATACTTCAGGATCACATAAGGAACAGTTTTCGCAAAGCTTGGATTATTTCCACATAATTTCTTAAAAGGTGATAGCAGTGAGTATAGATCACTATGCTCTTTATCAATATGATAGGACACCTTTCAAAGTGGAGATTAAATAGAAAGCCTGATAAGGTGGAAAAGCATACTTTTTATTTTTTAATTTACATGCATCAGTATGTGTGTAGGGGGAAGACAGAGAGAGAGAGAGAGGTAGACTGGGGCATTGCCAGCTGCTTCTCAATGCAATCAGGACAGAAAGTCAACTTGAGCAGAGCTCTGTTCCGTGAATAGATTTTTGAGTGTGATTTCTTTCAATTATACTTACTTGTGTGGCTGCACAAAAGGAGACCATGCTCCTTCTTAAGCACAGCTATGCTCACAGGAAAGGACAGTAGAAGCCAGTGAAGTCAGTCCTGAGAGAATGACTTCACTGTGCCAGGTAAAGTGCCAGGTAAAGTCCCGCTCACACCTGAGCCTCCCCAAGTGCCTAAGTGTTGGGGAGGAAAGCTGTGTCCATCCAGTAAGTACTGTTCTTTTTAGAAGTGATGGCCAGGGTGCCTGGGTGGCTCAGTGGGTTAAGCCTTTGCCTTTGGCTCAGGTCATGATCTCAAGATCCTGGGATCAAGCCAGGGAGCCTGCTTCCCCCTCTCTCTCTGCCTGCCTCTCTGCCTACTTGTGATTTCTCGATCAAATAAATAAAATCTTAAAAAACTAAGAAATGGTGGCTCATCACAGGAGTGTCAAGGAACTGTGACTTTGGGCCCCCAGTGTGTATTATCTATGTTTGAAAGTAGGAATAAAGGACTATCATCCCTTCCTGTCAGGTCGAATAAGAACTGAGAGGTGATGGAAATTCCTGGAGCAAGGAGGGACCTGGGGAGAGATGATGTACTTGCACCCAATAAGGGCAGATGGGAAAATTAGGAAAACAGAATGGGGAGATTTTATTTAGGGTATTAGGCAGTTGGGAAATAGGAATTAAGAAATTCAAAATGACACCACTGTGTTTATATCTTGGGTTGAGGAAGCAGGACGTGTCTGTTATTTACAAGTTTTTAGCATCTGAGTTCTAGGAGCAGTCCATCAATGATTCATTTCACATTCTCATGCTTTTTAACATTATATTATTTGCTTTAAATTTGTCTCATTTCCATTTCTTCCAAAAGTATGACTTGGCTTTTCTAGAAATAGTCATTCTGTTTTTTCTCCTCCCATAGCCCTTAGGACATATCTGTATTTTATGATAATATATTCCTTCCAATATCTGGTTTGTTTGCATGCCTAACCCAGCAACTAGAGTATTTATTCCCCAGAGGCAGAAATTATATGTGTATTTACCTTTTTGTATTACTAGGACCCATTACAGTGTCTTGAATGTGTTAGAAACTCAATAAATACTTTGAAATTAATAACCTGCTTAATATCTCTTGCACTTGCATTTTCCCTTGGTTCCTTTCTTTCAAAGCTTCATTAATTAAAGGTTACATGTCTCCATCCTATCTCAACAGGCCCAGTCTGTCTTGTAAACTAGCCTCCAACATTGCAAATGCAGAGCCTCCTCATTCAGATGTTATTTCACTTGAGGGCTGGAGCTGCTTCATACCAGCTTGTAGGAATCAGTTACTACAGTTTTCAGAAATTCTGTAAGTAGGTTGTTAAAAATCAAATGATGGAAACTTATAATGAGCTACACTGTATTTCTTTTTTAAAGATTTTATTTATTTGAGAGAGAGAGAGAGAGAGAGAGAGAGAGGGCATGAGCAGGGGGAGGATCAGAGGGAGAAGCAGACTGCAGGCTGAACAGGGATCTGACTTGGCTCCATCCCAGAACCCTGGAATCATGACCTGAGCTGAAGGCAGATGCTTAACTGACTGTGCCACCCAGGTGCCCCTTAATTTTACTGAATTAAAAACAAAGGTCTTGGGGCGCCTGGGTGGCTTAGTGGGTTAAAGCCTCTGCCTTCAGCTCCGGTCGTGATCCCAGGGTCCTGGGATGGAGCCCCACATCGGGCTCTCTGCCCAGCAGGGTGCCTGCTTCCTTTCCTCTCTCTCTGCCTGCCTCTCTGCCTACTTGTGATCTCTGTCTGTCAAATAAATAAATAAAATCTTTAAAAAAAAAAAACCAAGGTCTTAGACATTCAAAACTCAAAAACTTAATTTTGTTGCTACAGTATTCATCTATAGTATTTGTATGGCAGAAATACTATATAATAGTTTGCCACTGCACATCTTTTCCCAACTGCACATTTAGTGACATTACATTGGTAGCTGGCTATCAGCCATGGTGGGAGTATTTACCCCATAAATCGCCAAATGGTACTAATCATCCTATGATTTATTGTTTTGTTGCCTGTCTATGCTTAAGACAACATGGAGAAAATGTTAATAATGTAGATTAAACTTCAAAGCATCATGTCTATAGCTGTTAGATTGGTAAAAGCACAAACACAAAAATTCCTCTAATATCCAAAAACTATAATCTGATTCAGCAAAAACAAAAAACAAAAAACAAACTTGCTTACATCGTTGATGAACAAATAAAGTTCTGACATATATCTCCAATATCTCCCTCTTATCTGCCAATGTAAATTAAAGTATCAAAACCACTTAGATGTCAGAATTACACTTGGAGAACCAATGGTTAAACATTTACCAGCACACCACTCTCTTTAAAATTGTTCTCTCAGGGCACCTGGGTGGCTCAGTGGGTTAAGCCGCTCAGGCCATGATCTCAGGGTCCTGGGATCGAGTCCCGAATCGGGCTCTCTGCTCGGCAGGGAGCCTGCTTCCCTCTCTCTCTCTCTCTGCCTACCTCTCCATCTACTTGTGATTTCTCTCTGTCAAATAAATAAATAAAATCTTTAAAAAAAAAAAAACGTTCTCTCAGAGTGCCTGGGTGGCTCAGTCGGTTAAGCATCAGACTCTTTGTTTTGGGGCCTTCCTCATATAGTAGTAGGGGACAGCATGTGGACGGGCCAAACAAAGAACAAAATGTACTGATTTTTGTAAACTCTTTTAAAAATAATAAATTGGATACATTTAAGTTGGATAATGCCATGATTTTGTACACACACATATACACACATGTAGTGAGATGATTACTACAGTCTGGCTAATTAACATATCGTTTCCTCACAGTTGCTTTTCTTTTCTTTTAAAGATTTTATTTATTTATTTGACACAGAGAGAGACAATGAGAGAGGGAATACCAGCAGGGGGAGTGGGAGAGGGAGAAGGCTTCCCACAGAGCAGGGAGCCTGATGTGGGTCTCAATCCCGGGACCCCAGGACCATGACTAGAGCCAAAAACAGACACTTAATGACTGAGCCACCCAAGTGTCCCTCACAGTTACTTTTCTATTTTTTTTGTGGTGACAGCACCTGGAATCTACTCTCTTAGCATATGTCCAGCATTCAGTATAGTATTTTTAACTATATATATAGTTATACATATAACTATATATAATATTTTAACTATAGTCATCATACTGTGCATTAGATCTCTAGACTTGTTCATCTTAAATAATGGCAACTTTGCAACCACTGTTCTACTCTTTCCTTTTATGTACATGGCTTTTTTACATTCCACATGTAAGTGAGATCATGCAGTTTTTTTCTTTCTGTATCTGGCTTATTTCACTTAGTGTAATGTTTTCCAGGCTGATCCATGTGGCTGCAAATGGCAGGATCTCCTTTTTTTTTTTTTAAGAGTTTATTTATTTATTTGCCAGAGAGAAAGAGATCACAACTGGGCAGAGAGGCAGGAAGAAGGAGAGGGGGAAACAGGCTCCCCGCTGAGCAGAGAGCCCAACTCAGGGCTCTATCCCTGGACCCTGAGTTCATGACCTAAGCCAAAGGCAGAGGCTCAACTCACTGAGCCACCCAAGTGCTCCAGGATATCCTTTTTTTTTTTTTAAGATTATTTATTTATTTGACAGAGATTACAAGTAGGCAGAGAGGCAGGCAGAGAGAGAGGAGGAAGCAGGCTCCCTGCTGAGCAGAGAGCCTGATGTGGGGCTCGATCCCAGGACCCCGGGATCATGACCTGAGCCGAAGGCAGAGGCTTTAACCCACTGAGCCACCCAGGTGCCCCCAGGATATCCTTTTTTAAAGCTGAATAAATTCCACTATGTGTAAGTACAGATCTATATATCTGATTCAGCAAAAAACCTGAATATATATATACATATAGGTGTGTGTGTGTACATATACACACACACACACTCACAATTACTTAATCCATTCATCCATCAATGGGCACTTAGGTTGTTTCCACATCTTGGCTATTGTGAATGGCTAATAAGTATATGATTCCCTAATCATCAGGGAAATGCAAATCAAAACCACAACGAGATATTACCCCACAGCTTTTAGGATGGCTATTTGATATATATATATATATATGTAAAAATAAATAACATATGTTGACAAGGATGGAGAGAAAAGGGAACTCTTTTTTACTCTGTTGGTGGGAATGTAAATTGGTACAGACATTATGGAAAAACAGTATGGAGTCTACTTAAAAAATCAAAAACAGAATTATCATCCAGCAATCCTTCTTCTGAATATATTCCCAAAGGAAATGAAATCACTACCTGGAAGAGATATCTGTACTCCTATGTTCATTGCAAAATGTACTTTAAAACAACAATAAAAGTAACATGATTTTTGTCCCTCTGGCAGAGACAGCACTTCGGAATTAATTATAATGCTCAGAAATGGTACCAGACTTAATGACAGGCAATGAGTTATCAGAATTGAATTATGGTCTGGAAACAAATATTAATTTCATGACACAACAAAAAATTGGGGTTTATTAAATAGTTAAATATTATTATAGAACAAATAAAAAGGAGAAAATTTATTATTTTATAAATCTGTGGAGGAAAAATAATTTCTTAGAATTAATCTAGAAATTACAAGCAGGTTCAAAATTGACTATTTGAATATATAATTCGTAAAATTTCAGTAGAATAGAAAAAAATCCAAAGAAAACTAAGACAACAGAGAATGATTATAAATTTTTCTTTATTGTGTTTGCTACCTAATGTGTGACTGAATATGTTTTCAATTAAAAACAAAAAACAATATAGAAGCTTTAACATAGTACCTATGAAGGTCATTAATAGAGTAATATTCCAGATCTTCAACTTGAAAACAATGATAGCCAGATTTTAACAGAATCTAGAGGAAAAGTTATTAGTGTTGCAACTCCTAATACTACCCTTAACCTTGTTTATTTTTGTAAATTTCCACTGAGTTTCATGCCAAGTTCTCTGTTATACTCCTAGATCTTCTATAATATCATTTCATTTAGACAAATATGTCTTCAGATTTTACATTTTTTTCTTACTTCAGTTTAAGCCAGTGAGTTTCATACATTTCCCAAAAATCTTACCCCCCGCCCCCGCCACCAGATTTTGACTCAGCAACTCTGGAGGGTTATAAGGATTTTCATTTTTAACAAGCACTCCCTGGTGATTGTTTTGCGAGTGGTTACAGCTAAGTGTCTGGAACAATTTCTTTTCACCTTGGACTTTGATTGAAGTAGAATTGGGGCTCAGAAAAGCAACAAGATTGAAAAACATTTAGGCAGGGCCTTCAAGCAGGGAGAGAGGACAGGGAGGCTAGGGAAGAGGAAAGATGGGTTCATAATAATGACAGTGGTGGGGAGAGGGGTAGCTGGTATAGACGACAAGTAGGAAGTACAACTGAGTCACTGATGACGGGATCCAAGGTACAGAAATACATTTTCTTCCCTAAGTACTGTAGGAAAAGATTTGTGTTTCAGTGGAAAACTACTCATTTATCTACTGTACACTTTCCTGGGTTATCAGATTCTAGTTCTTCACTGCCTTTCAGCTACTTTTCAACTCTGTAAATTGTTGGTAACGGATATGCAAATGCTCTCATGTCAGGTAGTGATTTAATTGACTTCATTTCCCCTCTGCTCTCCTAGTTCCTTTCTACCCCCAAACCAGGGAAAAATCAATTTTTTCTTTACTTGGAATTCATCTCAACATTCCTCTATTCTGCATAATCTGATGTTTTAAATTACCTTTGAACTGGTTACCACATCTGCTTGGCTTCTTTTTCATATCATATGAACAAAATTTCTCTAACATGTATGAAAGTCATGATTATATATATTTCTGAAAGTTATCTGTCAACAGGAATACAATACATTGCTTATCACTGCCATTAAAGGAATTGATGCATGATACAACTCTGACATTTCTTTGATTACTGAAGGATTTTTTTTTTCAGGTTTTACTTATTTATTTGACAGAAAGAGACCACAAGTAGGCAGAAAGGCAGGCATTGAGAGAGAGAGAGGGAAGCAGGCTCCCTGCCAAGCAGAGAGCCCGATGCGAGACTCGATCCCAGGACCCTGAGATCATGACCTGAGCCAAAGGCAGCAGCTTAACCCACTGAGCCACCCAGGCGCCCCGATTACTGAAGGATTTCATGAACATTTTCCTTATCCTTTTTTTTTCCAATGTAAGAATCAGCAATGTAAATTTATCTTTACTCTGTGAAGACTATTTAACTTGTTATCAATAGAAACTCCATCTTTTCTGTCTTTTGGTCTCTAATTTGCTACTAATATAAAGTCTCTGGTAACACATTTCTAGCTCATGATTCAGAGACTCAAGCACCACAGTTCTTTCTTTCCCTCTTCCATTTAGATATTGAAAAAACACCTTCAGTCTCATCTCTGAAACCCAATTGATAGCGCTAATGCTATTTACTACACTTAGCCAGATAAAAAGGAAATTATCATCAGAATTTCCCAAGTTACAGAGAAGAGAGAGACACATTAATTTAATTTTCCTCTCAATTTTGTTACTTTGTTTTCCTTCAAATAATAAGAGAAAAATTTAAGCTATGGCCTAGGGAGTCACGCACATCAAATATCAGTCAGCCAGGGCTGGAATCCTGAAGATAATGGTATTCTTGCTGTCTCAAGTTAATATCTGTAAAAGCTACAGTAAAATGCACTAAATGCTTTTGCTGCCTTTTTGGTAGAAAGGTGCTCTGTCAGCCCAATCTTACTAGGTTCAGAAGGAAGCATTTGAAAATTGATCATAAAAAATCATTTGCTATCTAAAATGAGAACAATGCTTGTCATAGGACAGGCTTTCAAGCAGGCCAGTGTGAAGGGGCCTTAAAGGAAAAATAATACGTTTTCCCTTCAACCAGTGGATTCCGATAGGCAGCAGGGACACTTGTTATTCAGGGCAACCTTTCTAATTAGGTATCATTTGGCCACTTCTAATACTGCTGAGAACAAAGACTTTCTCTCCACTAGAGGACACCCTCTAACATTGAAAAATAAAAAACTCCTTTTAATTAAAAAGAAAATTTCTTTTCTAATTAAAAACATCAACACCCAGAGATCTTACTCAGAATTAGGAAATGGTGAGCATTTTCTTCTTTTTTTTTTCTTTGCCATGTGTCAAACACCATTTATTTTCTCATTTAATCATTAAAACACCTCTTGATTCCAGGGAAATTAATATATCCTAACTTAGTTGAGAGTGAACTGTTAAAGGTCTCCCATATTGACAGAAAATTCTGTGGAAGGGAATAAGAGATTTAGCCAATAAATTTCTCAAATTTTCTGGGAGGTGCATAGAACATAACCAGATATTCTTTTATATTTTATATACATAAAGTTGTGATCTGTGTGGGTTTTTGTTTGTTTTTGCTAGCCCAATGTCCCTTTTTCTGGTAAACAAAGTCCTAACCTCCTCACCTGAGAGAACTGCTTTCCCAAGCCTCAGGCAATCATAGTACCCTATCTTCTTGGTTATGGTGACTGATATTACTGTAGCTAGTGGCTGGCTACAGTGGTTGGTATGTGACCCAAATGCCAACAATCAGAATCTTTCCCTACTTCAATAGGAAGCCCAAGACCATTCCTTTAAAAAACAAGGTAAAACTGGTATATAGCTTTATATGTTTCAGGTTTTCATTATAATTGGACATCTGTATATACTACAAAGTGATCACCACCAGAAGTCGAGTCCATCACTGTGCAATGAATTCCCTTCACCCATTAAGCGCATCCCCAACCTCCTTCCCCTCTGATGACCACCAATTTATTCTAAGTGTGCGTATTATTTTCTTTGTTCATTTGTTTTTCTTTTTTACATATCATATATGAGTGAAATGATATAGTATTTGCCTTTGTCCATCTGACTTAACTCACCTAGCCTATTACCCTCAAGGTTCATCTATGTTCTTGCAAATGGCAAGATTTCATTCATCTTTATAGTTAGTTGTTTAGTATTTTATTATATATGTATATGTCTGTATTTATACTTATTATATACATAACCCCTTTATCCATTCATTCATTGATGAATACCCAATCTTCTTGAATTTGCCGAGAATTGCTTTGTGGCCTAACATGTGATCTACACTGGAAAATGTTCCATGTGCACTTCAGAAGACTTCGTATTCTACTGTCTTTGGATGGAATATTGTATCTAATGAGTCCATCTGATGTAATGTGTCCTTTAAAGCCAATGTTTCCTCATTGATTTTCTGTTTAAATGATCTATCCAATGATATGACACAAGTGAGGTGTTAAAGTCCCCTCTTATTGTATTGCTGTCTGTATCTCCCATGAGGTACATTAATATTGCTTTAAATATTTTGGTGCTTCTATGTTGGGTGCACATATATTTACAGAGGTTATATTCTCTTCCTAGATTGGCCTTCTTTATCATTAGTAATAATCTTCTTTGTTTATTTTTAATCTTTGTTTTAAAGTCTATTTGTCTGAAATGAATGTATCTATAGCACTCTTCTTTTTGTTTTCATTTGTATGAAATACCTTTTTCCATCTCTTCCCTTTCAGTCAGTGTGTGTCCTTCTGAAGTGAGTCTCGTGTTGGCAGCATAGGGGTGGGTCTTGTTTTTTAAATTTATTTAGCTTCTCCATGTCTTTTGATTTGATTTGAATTCAGTTCATTCACATTTAAAGTAATTACTGATATGTACGTAATTATTGCCATTTGGTTAATATTTTTCTGGCTGTTTTTATAGTTTCTCTCTGTTCCTTTCTTCTCCCCTTCTCTCTTACCCTGTGGTGTGAGAGCTTTCTTTAGTGTTACATTTTGATTCCTTTCTCATTTTCTTTTGTGTTTTTACTATAAGTTTTAACTTTATGGTTGCTGTGACATTTTCATATAACATCCTCTGTATATATATTATGTATATAATGGTCAGTTTTAAGTTGATAAGAACTTAAAATTGAATACATTCTAAACTTGATATTTTTAACTCCCTACTTTTCACATATTTTTATTTTATGCACCCCTGAACTAATTATTATAGTCTTACTTTTACTGTTTTTGTCTTTTAATCCTCATACTTGTTTTATAAGTCATTGACTCACTATTTATACTATATATTTACCTTTTACAGTTAGAATTTTACATGTGCATTGTTCCTTGTTCTTAATTAGTGTCTTTTCTTTTCAGCTTAAAAAAGTCCCTTTAAGGGTACCTGGGTGGCTCAGATGGTTAAGTATCTGCCTTAGGCTCAGGTCATGGTCCCAGGGTCCTGGGATTGAGTCCAGCATCAGGCTCCCTGCTTGGTGGGGAGTTTGCTTCTCTTTCTCCCTCTCTTCCAGCTTGTTCTCTGGCTTACTCTCTCTCCAAAAAATAAAATAAAATAAAATAAAATCTTAAAAAAAAACAACCCATCCCTTTAACATTTTTTGTAAGACCAGTTTAGGGGTGATGAAGTCCTTTAGGTTTTATCTGGAAAATGCTTTTTTTAAAGGTTGATTTTATTTATTTATTTATTTATTTATCGAGAGAGTGTGAATGAGAGTAGGGGCAGAGAGAGAGAGAGAGAGAGAGAATCTTACACAGACTTTGCATTGAGCAGGTAGCTGGACATGGGGTTCCATCTCTTGACCCTGAGATCATGACCTGAGCTCAAATGAAGAGTCAGACAGTTAACCAATTCTTAACCCACTGAACCACCCAGGCGCCCCAACAGTTAACCAATTCTTAATGGCCACCCAGTTGCCTCTATCTCGAAAATTCTTAATCTCCCCTTTAATTCTGAATAATAACCTTGCTGGGTAGAGAATTCTTGGTTGAAAGTTTTTTTTTCTTTTAGCACTTGAAATATTTCATGTCACTTTTTTTTTTCCTGGACTGCAAAGTTCTGCTGAAAAATCCACTGACAGCCTTATGGGATTTCCTTTGTACATAACAATTTATTCTCTTGCCACTTTTAAAATTCTCTCTTTAATGTCAGCATTTTAGTTATACTGTGTCTTGTTGTGGCTTTCTTTGGGTTCACATTTTTTGGAACTCTCTGGGCTTCCTGGACATGGATGTCTCTGTCCTTCCCCAGATGAGGGAAAATTTCAGCCATTATTTCCTCAAAGAACTTTTCTGGATCTTTCTCTCTCTTTTCTCTTTTGGGGACACCTAAATGTGAATAATATTTTACATGATGTTGCTCCAATGGTTCCTTTAAGCTAGCTTCACTTTTTAAAATTCTTTTTTGTTTTTCCTGCTCTGCCTGAGTGAATTCCATTGTTTTGTCTTCCAGCTTGATGATCCATTCTTCTGCTTCACCCAGACTGTGGTGAACCAGCTAGTGTATTTTTCAATTCAGTTATTGCATTCTTCAGTTCTGTAACTTCCATTTGGTACTTTGTTACATTTTCTATCTCTGTTGATGTTCTGTGTTCATCCAGTCTCCTGAATTTGGTGAGCATTTTTATAACCATTACTTTGAACTCTTTATCAGATAGGTTGCTTATCTCTGTTTCATTTAGGTCTTTTTCTTTGGTTTCTTTTCTTGATCTTTTATTTGGAATATATTCCTCTGCCTCCTCATTTTGCCTGCGCCTCTTTGTTTCTATGTATTATGCAAATCAGCTACCTCTCCTAGTCTTGAAGGAGTGGTCTTATGTAGGTGATGTCCCATGGCACAGAAGTGCTATCCTCCTTGGCCACCATAGCCAGGGGCTCAAGAGGTTTCCTCTGTGTGAGCCGCATGTGCCCACCTGCTGTGGTGAAGCTGTGGCTGTGGTGTAAGGGTGAAAGGGACTCTTGCTCAGCCCAGTGGTAACACATGACAGTGATTCAGGGGTGGGCTGGTCCCTCAATGGGGCATGACCTTTGCTAACAAGTCAGTGGGGAGAGTTTCAAAATGATACTTGGTAGGACCAGCATTAACAAGTTAGAAAGAGATCACAAAAATGATGCCCAGTGATCCAAAATGACATTTGCCAGTGTCTCTGTCTCTTGAGAGAATGCCATGAAGTTTCTTTCTTTTGGGCAGATACTTTAATATTAGTAAGTGGGTCTTCTTCACATATGGTCTAGGTACTTTTCAAGCTGGTATTTTTGTCTGGGTCCCATGACAGGTGAGTCTATGTGTGAGCCCTTTTAGAGCAGATTTCCCACTCCTTAAAGTTCTATGATTTTCCTGAATGTAATCCCCATTGGTTTTCAAAGCCATGTGTTTTGGGGGCTCATCTCTCTTGTGCAAGATTTAGAAGTTGGGGTGCCTGATAGAGGACAGACCCCTTGTTTCTCAGGAAAAATATTCCATATTTTGGAGATCTCTCCTGATTGTACATTGCTGTGCCTAGACTTTTTGTTTGTTTGTTTGTTTGTTTGTTTGTTTTATGATACCTAGTCTTTGCTCTTCCTATCTGTTTTGATGCTGCCCTCATCCTTTGTTGTGGAAGCTCTGTTTATATAGTTCTTAGTCTTTTTTGGAGGAAATTATTTTATATGTAGCTGTACATCTGTTGTACCCATGGGAGAAGGTGAGTTCAGGATCTTCCTATGCCACCATCTTGAACCCTCCTCTCATGAGCATTTTGTTCTTAAAAAAGATGTTAAGTGGTAGGGGAATTTTAATTTCATTTGCACCAGTAATCATGCATATTGCATGGTTATGGTAAAGATAAGTGTTTTGCCAGATTTTCCATGTAAGATAAAAGCAAAGTAGTTTACAGATCATATTTAACTTTTGTCATTGGTTACACTGAATGGATCCTCTTCCAGAAAGCTATATTTAGAAATGCAGACTCTTTCCCTGACTGCTACTACCACATACATACATGCACATGCACACACACACACACACACACAAATAAAGAAAGTTCCTTTGGAACCTCCTCAAGACATTTTACCTACATAAGTATTAGGACCTATGGTATATAATAGTTGTCAGTTATCTACCCACAAACACTTTTTTTGGAAATCAGATATTTCTCTAATGATTCCAAAAGAAAGGAAAGAAATGCAAGGGGTACATTATAACAAGATCGTAGTTGAGAGTGTTATTCCTATAAGATGTAACAATGCTCAAATTTTAAGAGAACAAAATCACAGAAAAATAAGCCATTCATTTCTAAATTTGCTAACCATATTTTAGCTGTAGTGTCAGGTTTCTTTATGAACATTTATTTTGTACTATCTTCCAACATAACATATTTCTGTAGGTTTTAAGAACAAAGCAACTTATCTGGCTGGCAATAGATCATGAGAGGATCTAAGTAACCACAAACAGTTTGAAATTAATTAATACACATCCATAGTACACATGTAAGTGAGTGCTCACAAAATGTTACCAATTATTACTATTACTAGTATAACTATTTCTATGGGTCTTAACCTTTTCTATAAGCGATGACTTGCAGTTCATGCATCCGGTTAGATCAGATTATGACTTTCAGGAAGCTGAGGGCTATATGCAGGGATTCGGATAAATAGATGGGGGTACTTCCTAAACTAATGAGATGAAGAGGGACAGTAGCAAAACCCCTCCAGAATGGAGAGAAAAATCTCATGCATTTGAAAAGAAAGGGTGTACAAATGGGAAAATGATTACTGCATTTTGTTTTGATAGTTCACAGATGCTTATAAGGACTCAAACTATAGCTCCTGATGGCTGCCTTCTATTGGCACAATACAAACATTTATGGCATCTAGAACAATCTGTGGACACAGCTGAAGAAAGGAATTCATTAAGCATCAGTTAACATCTGGTGCCCTCTGATGACCTCACTCCTGAGAAAGTGTGATGTTGCAACCAAGTGCTGAGAAGATAAGTACTAGAGAAATGAAGGAGGTGTCTGATGAACGCTCAGTGGAAAAAATGTTCAGCTGCCAGGAAATGGATGTGCTCAAAAAGATTATTCAGAAACTCCTAGTGATGATAAAGGAGAGGAGATAGGGCCATTTTTGGATATTTCAAAAATTGAATTAAATTATACATAATGTAAAATTTACCATCTTAGGCAATTTTAAGTGTACAAGGAAGTAGGGTCATTTTTGCCCATCAGTGGAAGAGTAGATAGAAGAGACTTGTGGCTTGCTTTCTGACAAAGACATTAGAATTGCTTATAATTCTGTGCATTTCTAAAATTGTTTTGAGTCATTCACAAAGTAGACTTTCTTTTTTTTCATAATGCAGAAATTTTTAGGTTTTTATTGCTGAGCCTTTTATCAATCTCAAATTTTGGGGATTGCATCTTGATTAGACAAGTCTTTTACTTTTGCTCCATTAACTACACAGTCACTATACTAAATTCTTCAGGACTTCTTTCAACTCTTGTTGTACTTTCCCATCCTTCTACAGTCTCACATTTTTATTTACTTATTTGACAGAGATCACAAGTAGGCAGAGAGGCAGGCAGAGAGAGAGAGAGATGAAGCAGGCTCCCTGCTGAGCAGAGAGCCTGATGTGGGGCTCGATCCCAGGACCCTGAGATCATGACCTGAGCTGAAGGCAGAGGCTTTAACCCACTGAGCCACGCAGGCGCCCCTACAGTCTCACATTTTTAAAGCAAATTATTCCATTTCCAGCTTCCATGTATACTTCAATCAGCCATTAACAAACATAGAGAAAGCACTTTTCTGTGGTCAGTGGTGAACAAATTCTTTACACCTCAAGTATCACAAGTAGTTGACATAAGAAAAAAGGAAACAGAGGAGACTATAGATTATGAATATGAAAAGAAGAACTGAGAGGGAAAGAAAAATGAAAAGGGGAGGAAGAAAGGGATATTAGTGGTGGTGGTGAAGGGTATTGAAATGTCTCCAACAGTTTATTCAAATGTAACTGTTACATATAGGTTGCTGTTGTCCTCTTGAAGAGACCAGGTCCTGAAACTGCCTTTGTTTTTGGGTATTTATTTTTAATGTGATTAATCTATTTTTTTCAAAACCCTGGCTGATATCTACTAAGGTACAGATCACTTAGTGCCTCCCAGTGATTGTTATACCTCTTCCTGTTAGTCATATAACCCCCACGGCTATAGATGACATTTCTACTCTTGCCTTCCAGGTTGATATGGCCATATGACTGAGACTGGGCTAATGAGATGCAGGGAGAAGTCATGTGTGGTTGTCTCCTTTATGATGAAGCCTCATGCCCTGGACTTTACTTTTCCCTTTCCTATAGGCTGTGTTGGGTTCTGTGGTTCGTGGGGAGTCTGCTTGAGATTCTCTCCCTCTTCCTCTGTGAAGTCCCCTTCCCATGGTGTGATCTCTCTCTCTCTCAAATAAAACAAATCTTAAAAAGGGAGGGGATTGTTTTGCTGTTTCTTATGTGGACTGTGAAAGTTCCAATTCAAATTGCATTTTGCTGTCTCTGTTTTAGGGAAACAACCTCCCCCCACCAAGTATCCTAACACTTAAGGTATTTTTTATTTTTATTTATTTATTTAAAGATTTTATTTATTTATTTGACAGAGAGAGATCATAAGTAGACAGAGCAGCAGGCAGAGAGAGAGGAGAAAGCAGGCTTCCTGCCAAGCAGAGAGCCTGATGCAGGACTCAATCCCAGGACCCTGAGATCATGACCTGAGCCGAAGGCAGAGGCTTTAACCCACTGAGCCACCCAGGCACCCTTAAGGTATTTTTAAAAAAATATTTATTCATTTATTAATAAGTAAAGCCTGATGCAGGGCTGGATCTCACTACCCTAAGATCATGACCTGAGCTAAAATTGAAAGTAAGATGCTTAACAGACTGAGCCACCCTGGCACCCCTGTAACACTCAAGGTCTTTTTTTTTTTTTAAAGATTTTATTTATTTACTTGACAGACAGAGATCACAAGTAGGCAGAGAGACAGGCAGAGAGAGAGGCAGAGAGAGGGGGCCTGATGCGGGGCTCGATCCCAGGACCCTGAGACCATGACCTGAGCTGAAGGCAGAGGCTTAACCCTCTGAGCCACCCTAACACTCAAGGTCTTAAAGGGATAATTTAGATATGCACAAAGCTTGCTTTTCTTATGTTTAAAAAATATAAACCATAATTCTTAGGTTTATATAGCTTTCAAGGTTAATGAAATATTCTTTAGGAAGCTTCATAAGCTTGTAAAACACGGCTTGTGTAGGACATAATGATAGCTCATACATGATGTTTATTATTTAAAACGTGAATTAACATTCAGTGAACCCACTGTTTGTGTTTTCTTCATTCCTGACTAGAAGGCATTTCGTTAGTCAGCATTATATTAAAAGTATTCAGTGTAACTGCTGGTGTTTTCATACAGTGGTTTGCTCTGCTTGTCTTCCCCCATAGTAACTTAGCAAAATGCTTTAGAAGGCTTTTAAGCCTAAAATACACTATGAGTCTTGGTTTTTGGTCCACATTCCATAAAAGGAGAAAATGATAGCAGTTTGAAATGCCACAGAAACAGTTTAAATAATTGAAGCTGTAAAGGGGAGGGAATTTTCTGTGCCGAGGTGATCAGGGAGTTGCAGAAGTTGACAGCATTCATAGATATTTTCAATACTTAAGAAAAAATGCACTTTATTTTCATTTCTAGACTGTGACCAAAGCTACTTCTTTCAGTTATTTTCATTCTTGAAAAAGACAAGTTATTTCTCTTTAAAATCTGTACCTTCCTTTGCAATCCATTCTACAATTGGTATTTTTTTTAAAGATTTTATTTATTCATTTGACAGAGATCACAAGCAGGCAGAGAGTTAGGCAGGGAGAGAGAAGGAAGCAGTCTCCCCGCTGAGCAGAGAGCCCGATGTGGGGCTCGATCCCAGGACCCTGAGACCATGACCCGAGCCGAAGGCAGAGGCCCAACCCACTGAGCCACCGAGGCGCCCCTACAATTGGTATTTTTAAAGTTACTTGAAAGTAACTCTGCTATTCAAAATTTCATCCCTCTTTCCTGATCATAAAACCTCACATTCAGGAGACACTCCCCCCCCAAACACGTTTAAAAGTATTTTTATTGACTTTAAACATGCAATATCTTGACAAGCTATGACATTCTTCTTAATTTTCCCCCCTTTTTTGGGATCCTGATCTCACTTCTATAATTTCATCCTTCCTCGGTATTATTTTTACTCTTGGCCTTTATACTAAACTGGAATCTTACTATAATGTACACACACACAGACAGTGTTGGTCTGGTTACTCTTTTGTGAGCTATTGGGGTTTTTCACATGGCTTTTAATCACAAGTGCCTTCTGCAAAGCTTATGAGACACTGATCTAGAAGGTTTATAACCCTTAAGATGTCTTTAATAAAAGGGATTGTAAAGTAGCATCTGAGACTTGTCAACATCTAATAAAGGTTATCACCTGAGAATCTCTACAGCTTTCTTATCTAAAGAAGGTATATGATTTTCTGAAGTCTATTTTTGTGCCCATCACTATTATAGCATGATTTTTAAATTTATGTTCTAATATTAGCAACCCTCTATGTGGAAAGTTGTAGAAGTAAATTAAAACAACTGAATCTTCTGGTCTATAGAAAAATGACCAATTAAATCATTTCATAAAGATGAATGCTTTCTCTAACATATTTACAGAGTAATCTATATTACTAGTATTCTATTTGTCATTATATTAATAAGCTTGCTTTTTCCCTTAACACTTAAATCTTGTGGACAATGCTCTTTATTATATCGAGTTGACACAGATAAAATATTGAAAGAGGTAAAACTCTGGGGATTTTCACAAAGTCCAAGGGAAAGGAAAGACTAAAGCCATTTGTTCACATCTGGATGATGTTTCACAGCATTTTAACTCCTTGATGCTGGCTGTTGGAATACCCTGTAATGGAAACCTAATGGCAAGCTTTGCTGACTGGATGTGCATTCTGAACCACTCTCACAGACTAATGAAAATACTCATTGATCTGATTAAGTTAATTGATCCAGTACTTTAATTTAGCATGACCACGTGCACCACATAGTAAAAAGATTGTGATAACAAAAATTAAGACAAAATTAATAGTTATTAGACATAAGTAGTTCTTAAGAGCAGGAAATTGTGATTCTGAAACATTACTTCATTAGTACTTTTTTCTACCACTACTTAGTCAAATTTATGCTTCTTGACTTTCTCATTTGAAATAGGAAAGAGCCTCTTAAGATTCCATGGCTAAAGCCTTATTTTATTTATTTTTTAAAAAGATTATTTATTTATTTGACAGGGGGAGAGAGAGAGAGAGAGAGAGACAGCAAGAGAGGGAACACAAGTGGAGGGGTGGGTGGGAGAGGGAGAAGCCAGCTTCCTGCTGAGCAGGGAGCCTGACACAGGGCTCCACCCTAGGACCCCAGGATCATGACCTGAGCCGAAGGCAGGAACTCAATGACTGAGCCACCCAGGAGGCCCAGGGATAAAGCTTTAAAGCACTTTTTAAAAATTTTTAATTTTTTCAGCATAACAGTATTATTTTTGCAACACACCCAGTGTTTAAAGCACTTTTTGACATATCTTGGTTCTTCCTTTCTTTCTTTTTTTAAAGATTTTACTCTTTTATTTGAGGAGGATAGAGAGAGTGAAAAAGTGAGAGCACAACAGCAGGAGGAGGGAGAAGCAGACTCCTCACTGAGCAGGGAGTCTGGTGGTGTCTGATCCCAGGACAATGCAGGGATTATGACCTGAGCTGAGGCAGCCGCCCAATTGACTGAGCCACCCAGGTGCCCCTTGGTTATTTCCTTCTTGTCTTTTTTATATCTGTCTTTATTTTCCTAAATTTATACAATGTGAACATACTGCTTTTATAATTTAAGAAAATATAAATTATAGCATTAAAACGTTACCATATATTCTATTTCAAGGTAGCACCACAGATCATGCACTATCTTCTTCCACTATCTCTTTTCTCCAATAGTCAACAGTCATAGAGGGTTCTCTCAGTCAAGATCAGCTCTGTGACTCTAAATATGCTGGGAAAAATATCATTGTATATACTATTTTTTTTTAAAGATTTTATTTATTTATTTGACAGAGAGAAATTACAAGTACACTGAGAGGCAGGCAGAGAGAGAGAGAGAAGGAAGCAGGTTCCCTGCTGATCAGAGAGCCCAATGCGGGACTTGATCCCAGGACCCTGAGATCATGACCTGAGCCGAAGGCAGCGGCTTAACCCACTGAGCCGCCCAGGCGCCCTATTGTATATACTATTGATTAGTGATACTAGTTTGAAACATTATTAACAAAATGTAAGTATTAGAAGAGACATCTTCCTCATCCATAGTTAGGGACTGTGTGGGATTCCTCAACACAAATGAACATTTAAAATCAGCTCTGTTGAATCTGGGCTTATTATTATTTTATTTCTATATATTTTTAAAATTTTTATTTATTTATTTGACAGAAAGAGAGAGATCATGAGTAGGCAGAGAGAGAGAGAGAGGTGGAAGGAGGCTCCCTGCCGAGCAGGGACCCCGATGCGGGGCTTGATCCCAGGACCCTGAGATCATGACCTGAGCCGAAGGCAGCGGCTTAATCCACTGAGCCACCCAGGTGACCCTACTTCTATATTTTTTAAAGATTTCATTTATTTATTTGACAGAGAGACAGAAAGAGAGAGTACAAGTAAGCAGAGCAGCAGGCAGAGGGAGAGAGAGAGGGAGAAGCAGGCTCTCTGTTGAGCAGGGAGCCCAATGTCGGGCCCTGGGATCATGACCTGAGCTGAAGGCAAATACTTCACCAACTAAGTCACGCAGGAGCCCAAATCTGTGCTTATTTTTAAACTAACTCCCATCAACATCTTTCTTTTCATCAACATCTTACTCCAAAAACAGGGGTTTGATACAGTATGAATGAAACCCTTCCACTTAGAGTTTTTCATGACAATAAATAAGGTTATATTCTATAGCAATATTTGCTCTTTTTGGAAAGCCAGAGAAGAGGTGTGAACAGTGTTCATGCTCTCACTTTTATTTAAGCCAACATAATCACTTCCATTTGTTCAACTACTCTTAAAATTTTCAGAAAGCCTTCTATTCTCACTGTAATAAACAAGATTATTCATCTTAGAAAAACATTGAAAACAAGTTCAAATTGGACATTTCCTTTCGATATTAGGAATGACTGTTTGGGATGGGGGATAGTAGAGGGGCAAATTGAGTAAATTCATTATATACTAATCCCCTTGTTTATCTAATTTGTATACATACATGTGAACAATTCTCTTGGAACAGCTGTGAGGGTCCCGCCCTCTGGTTTCTACATTACTTCCTTCATTATCCCCCAAGTACCAGCATGTTCACAAAGCACAATGATTAGAGATCCCATACTCTAGCACCCACCAAGGCTTGCCATCTTTGAGAGTGTACAATGTGATAGCTTCATAATGTGCCAATTTGGCTAACTAATTAGCCAAACTAAATGTAACTAACTTACATTTCCCAGAATTCCGTTTTCTTGTACGTGTCCTTCAGGGTAAGCTATGAGAGAGATTTTCTCATACTAGTGGAAGGATGGAAGGGAAGCAGCAGCCATTTTTCAGTGTGTGTGTGTGTGTGTGTGTGTGTGTGTGTATGTGTATATGCACGTACATGTGCACACACATTCTTCTGGTATGTCAACTCACTTTCTTGACATGAAGTCACAGTTGGGCCTGAAATTGCTCTTTTTTCCCCTGTATCTTCTCTCAGTGTCTCTGACTTCTGGGCAGGACACGTGTATGTTTAGTTCTATGATGAAGGGCCTTGGCTTATTCTTGTTGGTAAGGTCCGAGGCAGCAAAAACTGACATGTGTTTGTTCATTCAGTGAAGTTCAAGCCTGCTCATAATCTTCCCACTTGACTGCATGTCCTGTAAACTGTGAGCCCAGTTCACACTCAAGGGCTTCTATCTGACTTATCATCTTCTCTCCCTGACAACACACCAGTGAAGTTTAGGCTTCAGCGTTAAACACAAAGATAGTCAAGTAGAGACTACGTAGTCCCCAAAAGTGTGTGAATGAATTATCTGCAAATAAATAATTATTTATAAATATATATATGTATATGTATTTTATGTTTGGCTGTTTTTTCCTTTAACCCACTTCTCACACTACAGATACATGGATAGTTTCATATATATAAAGGACTTTAATGGCTTTACCATCCACATTCTACTGATCTCCAAATCTAAGTCTTTCACCTGGCCTTCTCTCCTGCATGGATGTCTCTGCTTGGATCTCCCATAAGCATTTCCTGCTTAACATGTCAGCAGTTTGACTAGACATCTGGCTCTCAAAATTGTTCATCCTTCTGATTTCCCGATTTTAGCGAACGTGATCTAACATGTAGTAGGCATTTAGTAAATCCTTATTGGAAAGTTAGTGAATAAATAACCATGGTCAGGAAAGATATTTTGCCA
This sequence comes from Mustela nigripes, assembly GCF_022355385.1. Taxonomy (NCBI): domain Eukaryota; kingdom Metazoa; phylum Chordata; class Mammalia; order Carnivora; family Mustelidae; genus Mustela; species Mustela nigripes. The sequence goes on from NC_081575.1 coordinate 99,208,793, forward strand.
CTATTAGGTGCTGAGGATGAATAACAGGAGCCCAATTCACCCAACTAGCTCTTATTCAAATTATGGGAAAGGGACAGTTCAATAAGAAAGCCTCATTCCAGTAACCTCTAATTTCCTTCCTCTAAGTCAGCTTTAAATTTTTTGGCATTCCGGTCTCTTGAAAGAACTGATGAAAGAGAAGCCCTTCCCCTGCCATGAAAATATTTTCTGTGTTTACAATTTTAAAGCCCCTTGAAATTCATTCATCCACCCAAGAATCCTAGGTTAAGGATCTGTGATCTGCTTAAAATAGGATATTAGAAAACACTAATTATTTTATATAGGAGTTATAATCTCACAGGAAGGTGGTGGGGGATTCATGCTGTTTTTAGTTATCTTTTTTGTCTATTTGAGTGACTAGAAATGAAAACCTACAGTTGTTTGTCAAAACAAACATGTTTGTCCTGCTGGGACCTTTGAAAAGAAATAACTGAAACACTAATGATTTATCAAGTGAAAATAAAGAAGCTAAAGGTTTAAAAAATAAGCTATTCTGTTTAAGATATTAAGATACCATTAGTGAGGCTTTATAATCATAATGTTTACCTGGAATTTCATAAATCCATCTTAAAATTGTTTTTATGTGCTAAAAATGTGAAAACTACTTCTGTATTAAAATGACTGGTACTGGTTATATCATCTAAATTTTCAACCATTCTTTCTCCAGTTAATGGACTTATTATAGACCTTTAGGAATATGACATAATTTTATAAACATTTGAATATTAACTGGTTCACCAGTTTGTGGGAAAGTCCAAAATGAATTTTTAAAGAATAGCTGCTTCTTCAAAATGTCCTTATTCTGAAAACAAAATGCAGTTCTGTAATGGAAGACGAGATAAACAAAAGCAAACTACAGTCATAATAGAACATAAATGAGAAATTATCACCATAGCTGAAAATACAGACTTGAGACAAGAAATTTGACAATAAATTCACTGTGGTTATAGTTTCTCCTACATTCCAGAGTAGGTAAGGCCACTGGGACAGTATTTATAACCTCTTTCTTAAATGTGTCTGTCTGTCAACAAATTAGCACCTAGGTTGATGCATTAAAGAGCAATTAATTGGCTGGCAGAGGCATATGGATAGGGATCACAGAAGGGAATCCCTCTGGCTGTGTCTACTCATGGAAAGCAAGATGGGAAAAGAGATTAGAAAAAAGGAATCATTGGAAACTTGTCACCTCAAGATTGCAAAATCAACGCCCCTGGATACTTTAAGAATATAATATTTTCCCTAAATGATGTTTCCTCTTGTATTCTTCAGCATAAGTGATGGAACTTTCTTTAAATATGTGTTGTACGTTTGTTTATATGTATGTATATAAAACAAGCAAAATTATATATGTGTTTATATATATACTTTTTAAATATAAATAAATTTTAGATAAACTAGGGGAATGTTCAACCTAGAACCTTAAATGGGTGACTGAAATCTTATATGTCCAGACGGTTTAAGGCAATGATGCACAGTTAACACTCTTCTCTATAAAAGTGCACATTCAAAGTCTCTGAAAACACAGAATGGAGGCTAACAAAGCAGATCCCCTGGCTGATTTTGTGCTCTGGACATCAATTTGTAATCCTTATTCTAAATCATCAGCATAGTGTTTGGAATCCAGGGCCCTAAGTCAGCTAAATCTATATCCAAATAAAACTCAGCCACATACTGTCTCCTTGTCTTTAACCAACTTATGTCACTTAACCTCTCTAATACTTTCTCAGTTGCAAAACCGACTCTAAGAATAGTTAACTCCTGGGTTTATTATGAGGATTAAATATGTGAATAAGGTATATAAAGCACATTAGCACATTGTAAATTAGCACAGAGGTGTTAAGTAGGGGGTGTTAGTAGTGGTAAAAATGACGATACACAGCCCTAACAAATCCAGTGCCTACTAGGTACCAAGATATACGTTATCTCTTGATAAAACAGAACTAGTTTTCTGCTACCAAGAGTTCCCCTACTTGATTTTCACATTGCCATGTTTTCTTTTCATTAACCCAGTGTTAATAGATCGTGCCATGTTTCCCTTCATTCTGTATTAGTCTCCATAAGCATTGAACTCAAAGTTAACCTATCCAAAGGATAAAAGAGCAAGTGCTGTCTGCTTGAGTGAAGGCTCTTCACTGCTGTGTTGTTCTGATGAATTTCAGAATGGGACACACCTTCTCTTGCCATCCTCCATTCTCAATTGTTTTCCCATCTCCAATCTCACTTGTAGTTGCTGTCTTACCTACCATTCCACAGCTGTCTTTTAGAACTTAGACTTGATCCAGCCTATCCAGAAAGCGTTTTTCAAATATTCCCATCTATTTTTCCCATGAACTTCCCAAGAGGCCATACAAGATCTTGCTATATTCTCTAGATACTGTCTAAATTCAATCCATTTCCTCAGGTACAATATGACTTTGCTTCTTTTTTTTTTTTTTAAGATTTTTTTATTTATTCATTTGACAGACAGAGATCACAAGTAGGCAGAGAGGCAGGCAGAGAGAGAGAGAGAGAGGAGAAAGCAGGCTCCCTGCCGAGCAGAGAGCCCGATGTGGGACTCAATCCCAGGACCCTGGGATCATGACCTGAGCCGAAGGCAGAGGCTTTAACCCACTGAACCACCCAGGCGCCCCTTGACTTTGCTTCTTTACCAGACTGTAAACTTATTTGCAAACAAGGGTTGTGTCTAAATAAAAACTTATGAGTACACCCTCTCATTTTAGCTCCAAGGACTCTCAAAACATCATTATGATAGTGTAAAAGTTTCAGAGATTAAATCCATAAGGAAACATAAGGTATTTTTCCTTGTCTTGTGAGGATTCACTTTATGGTCATTCACAAACAAGCAAACAAGATAATAAATAAACAACAAACTTTCAGTCCCAGAGCACTATGAAATACTGTCCTATTTTCAGGAACTGCCCATAGTAACATTCTTCTCAATAATGAAAAAAGCAATTGCATACCTATGTGAGAGTCTAAGGCAGGTAAATTAGAACCCAAATCCAGGCAATTACGTTAAATCACATTTGAGTGGGAATAGAAAATGTGTTACGCAGTCAAAGCCACAATATTATATTTAACATTTCTGGAACCTATGAACAACTATGCCTATCAGCATAAAAACTCATACATTGTTTTATGGACTATCTTCCAACATTGTATTTCAAATCTTTGAGTATGGGGTATGTGTAAAGTCATTTAACTATGGCTTTTATGTCTAGCAAGTCCTTTGAACTGGTATATATTTTTTAAAGATTTTGTTTATTTGTCAGAGACAGAGTGCACAAGCAGGGGGAACAGCAGGCAGAGGGAGAAGCAGGCTCCCTGCTGAGCAAGGAACCCAACATAGGACTCACTCCTAGGAACCCGGGATCATGACCTGAGTGGAAGGCAGACACTTAACTAACTTGAGTCACCAAGGTGTTCCTGAAATGGTATTAATAGTCATGCACAATCAGTGAAAAATTTCCCAAATCTTCCTTCACTACAGGTTAAAAGTCTCTTAAGATAAATTACATTGGCATTGTTTTCTCCCATGTAAACTCTAAGGCAACTGTAGAAGATTTTCATAGGCATTGCAACTCACACGAAATCAAACCATCCAACTCAAACCTTGTAAGTGAAGATTTTCATTTTAATCTGGGTCTCTTACTCATGGATAAGAGTATGTATAATGATCTTTTGAGTAGTTCTTAGTAACAGAAGTCCCCTTCCTAAAACCTATAAGAATATAACAATGTCCATCAATGACATCACCAGTACAGCCCTCTGAGTGAGATCTATCAGAGGAGGGTCATGGAGTCCTGAGCTTCAGAGCCTATGAGGAGGATTCTGGGACCAAAAGCTATATCTAGCATTTTGGGCTAAAAAGCCTCTCCGTGGATACTAGTCGTGACTCCCCTTCTGTCTCTAGTGATGGCCATTTGGGAGAGCAGGACATTCATCCTGAATCAAGATAGAGTCTGGAAGCTTTTGATTTTGATGAAGATCAAAAGCTTCTGCACAGCAAAGGAAACAGTCAAGAAAACAAAGAGGCAACCCATGGAT